>NC_044918.1:19156128-19182032 GCF_003576645.1 Ipomoea triloba | reverse complement strand
CTAATGATTTTTTCTATCACTATTAAAAAAAGGTCTGTCGCGAATTATATGATAAAAATATAACCATCTTGGTCAGTAAACTAAGTGATGGGTAAATACCCCAAGGGACTACTGTAGAAATACAATGTATATAGTCCATGTATTATTGTACCCCTAAAAGGTCGGGTGTCCCTTAGGAATTATTAAAGGGCAAGTGACCTTTGGGAAATATTATATTCCCGAAGGGTCAGGTCCTATTCCTATATAAAGGACCTAACCCTCCACTGTAATGGCATCCTGGGATCCTGGCCTCTCGACCCTCTCTCTCTTGTTCACTAGGGAGGAATCCATGGCTTTTCTTCTCAATCATACACACTCCATACACTACATCATACACAATCAAACAACACACGTGGTGTAAATCCGTACCCCGTTTACATTTACACCATCACTAAGTAAATACACGAGTTATTATCTTGTCACTATCACTAAATGACAATTGTAAGAATAATGAGATACTTAACGTATGCTTATAATCTCAAATTGCACTTTACAAGATTAGATATCTAAGTGTACTAGAAGGGTATAACAATGTTAATTGGATATCATATATTAAAGATTCTAAGTTTACAATTGACTAAGTTGTTGTGTTGGTCGGTGTAGCAATGACAATAAAACCTTTGAAGTAAATTGTGATAGTTAAATCAAGATGAAATTTAAGTTAATTTTCTTGGACAAGTATGGTTAAAAAGTAGAATGGCTACGCCATTTTTAGAGGATATTCAAGGTGGGAAAAGCATGTACTTAACCTCAATTTTGAATGCATTGTGATGGTCAATTGGTAATTGGAATGATATAGAATAACATGTAAAAGCATAAGTCTAGATATATATGTCTTACACATAATGCTATTAAACTTCTCTAAATGAGCATTATCTCTATTGATTTAAGAGGAAAATATTAATTTATATATTGATAAGAGAAAATTTGTGGATTTTTTTTATTGATGAAAGAAGATAATTTTTTATGGAGCAAGTGTCCCCAGGTAAGTAAACCCTTTATATTCAATTTAAATTTGAACTTTTTAAAATTTGAACGTATTTAATTAAGTGATTTTGTATTTTTCTTTTTATAATTATTTCTAAGCAACTAAAAATATTAGCTAGTACCAATTCTAGATGATTAATTGACAACTTAGTTTATGAATCACTAAGTCACGCCATCCAAGTAGACCCTTCCTTGACAATGCCTACTCATTATGAGTCAAAGTCCTCCTGAAACAATTAAATTAAACCTAAATCTAAAAACATAATAAGTCTTAATCAAAGTTATATCCTTGATTTATGTTCCTCCTTTTGGATGCTAATAAATGTGTACATTTTACTTTAAATGTTGTACACTTCAATATTATTAGACAAAATTGTCCCTACTACATTCTTGTTATACAAAACTACCCTTACACCGTTATAACACCGTTAGTTTTAACTCCATCATTATTACCCTACACCTATATCTATCATATCTTTTTCCTATTCTTTAATTGTCATTTTATTAAAATTATTAATTTCTATTTAATGGTTGATTATATTTTAATTAAATTTCTATGAATGGTAAATCATATATGTGTGTATAAAATACATATATTATTTGTGTATATATAATTTGAATTATACATTTTAATTATTTTTATTTATTAATATTTTAATATTGGGCATAAGTTTTCGCGCATCGCGCGTACAAAATACTAGTAAATAAATAAACATTAAACACAATTATGAGGCCACTGCCTCATTATCAGTCAAGCAGCCAGTTACGCATTCTGAGCCCCAACGCCGGTCTCCAGTCCAGGCTCCAGTCGTGCCTAGCTAGTGACGTCCCTGCCTCTCGTCACCACCATGTTAATTTAACATCTATACTTTCTTGTTCTTGAAATATACGTCTTTGAATTTAATTTTCTCAATTTTTCAATTGTTCAATTGTTTGCCTCTGCTCAACTTTACTTTATTTCTAATCATCAATGAAAGCAAAATTCATCGCCGATGTTACGTGGCATTCATTTTACGGTACAGATTTACTCCTAAGTACGTTTATTATAGTTTCTACGTTTCCAAATTGGATATGTACTTTTGAACTATCTTTTATTATTTCTATTATTCAAGGTCTTGGCGATGATTAAAATGTATTTATTTACGCTTCTGAGAACAATCGATGAAGCCATAACTAATAAATTGTTGAATTTCTTAATATGAGCCTAGAGTTTTTTTGTTTCAATATGAAGAAGTATCCCTTTAGTTGTTAATTTGTGGCATTGATGATAACAGTTCATCTTTCAAGTTTCAAATGCCAGTTATTGTTTTTTTTTTACATAAGTTTTGTGATATTTATCTTTGTTTCTTGATTTTGAGTTTTAACTATACTTTAGATGTCTGTTTTAGTGGCGGTCCAAATAAGGTATTGACTTTTAACATTTTTTCTATTTTATGGTTATTAATTTACAAAAATTACATCATATATCCTTGTTTAATAAAAACCATGATATTAAATATTTTCTAAATATTATTTCGCCTCTCAAAAAGGAAAATATTTCTCTATTTAAATATCTAATGAATTGATAAGATTAACACAAATAGATAATATGAAACAATATATTAAAACATTTCATCTTTAATATATTTTATAACATATTTTAAAATATACAAAAATTAAATCCAAACATTGCTACTTTATTTTTTAAGTTAAACCTTAATTAACAAGAAGTATAATTTTTTCATGAACGTGGATGGTAGTGTTAAGGCCTCTATCAATAAGGTCGGATAAGGGGGTGTCATCAAAGACGGTGAAGGCAGATTGATTGAAGGATTCTCGACTAATGTCGAGATTGGCTCACCGGAGATCACCGAAGCAAGAGCTATTGTCAAGAGCATACAATGGGCTTGGGAGAAGGACATTCGGGACGTGGAGCTTCAATCCGGTGCGAAAAGCGTTGTTAATTGGATCCATGAGGAAACCGTGCTTTGTGGACCGATTAGGGAATGTATTGAGGATGCTAGACGGTAGCTGGGGAAGGAGTGAAGGATTATTATCCGTGTGATTTATCGTGAACAAAATGAGGTTGTTGATGCTCAGCAATGAAAACCTGGCAACGTAACATGCTGATTGGGTGACTTTTGGTACTAGACCGCTGAGCAGTGAATACTTAAATGATTTGGGACATATCACTTGTGCTCGCAGAGTGAGAGAGAGACTAGTTCCTTGTTTCCTCCCTCGAGTTTCCCCCGTCCCCCAATAAAAAAAAAATGTTCAAAATGGAATAACAATCTCTAAAAATAAACTTATTAGATTCCACCATTTGTTATAACTATTTCAGAGAAGACTTTGGTGATTAAAGCCTTCTTACCTGCACCTGATCACATGTTTTCTAAAAAAAATAGATGGCAATTAAATTAGCAGAAATTCTAATCAAAATTGAAAACATAACACCTTTTATTGATCAACAAACAACAATCAGTAGCTCCCTCACTAGCCAATCAAAATAATAATAATAAAAACAAAGATGTCTGTGCACGCACGAACTGTCTGTCTGTGTAATAAAGTACAAACTCAATGACATAACTAACACGTACACAAAATTCTCTATACCGGACTACAAATTATTTAGCACACAACACCAATGGCAATTGACATGGCCACAACAACAAAAGTGGCAACAACACTAGTTGTGGGAGCAGAGCTAGGCGGTGGCGGCGCCGTGGGCGTTCCCCCGGGAGCGTTGCCCGTGGGCCCGGGAGTGTTGGTCGCCGGTACCGGTGCCGGTGGACCTCCAGGGGTACCTCCACTAGGGCTAGGAGAAGTCGGTGCCTGACCAGGCGCAGGCCCCGGAGGGCTTGAACTTGGAGTTGGAGTTGGAGTTGAGGATGGAGACGGGCCCGGGCTAGGCTTTGGGGTTGGAATTGGGGTAGGGGCCGGGGTCGGGGTTGGTTTTGGAGTCGGGGTCGGGACAGGGGTCGGGCGGGGAGTCGGGGCGGGAGTAGGAGAGGGAGGTGCGGAGGCAGCAGAAACATTGATAGCAAGTTTTTGGCCCAATGGGCAGTGCTGACCAAAGGTGCAGATGAAGTACTCTTCTCCACTGGAATTCAGACTCACACTGGCTGGTCCTACTGTAAAGAGTGAAATCGGACTTGTAGTGTTGCAATTATCATATGCACTCTTTGTTACCTTAGCTACGTCATGTACCCCACTAGGAAAGTTGAACACTGTCCCAAAATACAAAAATAAAACATTTAGAAATTAATTGTCTTTGGCATAAATAATACGGACTACTTTTCTATAAAGTCAAAGTAAAATTAAATAACACATTTTACGTATCACATTTATACTCTTATTTCAAATTCTAAATACGAACTCGAGCACACAATATATAATTTAATTCCCATATTCTATGTACATGGGGCAACAAATCAAAGAATTCCGCATATCTTAAGTGATAAAGTAAATTCTTACAGGGTAGTCATTTAGTGTCTTTCTATGAACTCTATACAAGAATGAAGATATAGGAAAGATGGAAAAAGAGCTTATAGATTAGCCTGGAGTGTTGTATTTCTGAATGTATTGAGTGTTGATTTGAGTGTTGAATTACCCCCCTCCGGTGTTGAAGGAGTCAAAGGCTTGACCGAATAAAACATTTTCTAAGGACACTTGACCCTGACCGAATACCGAGCAGATTGCACGGAACGTATAGAAAGTTATACCAAGAAAATAATCTCTATCAATTCAGTGGAGGGATACAAACTATGAGATTAAAAAAAGAAGTATCCCAAAACTAATTTCCATACAACTTTCAAATTTTATAGCGCAATAACCATGAAATATTATTTATAATCTTCTTTTTACAAAATTAATAATATCATATGTCTTGAGAGTCTTATGATCTTGAATATTGAAATATGGAGGAATTAAAAGTCAAAAAATTATTATTTTACAAATAATAATTTGACACAAACTTATCTGCAATCCGAGGTTCATAAGTTTAATCTCTAACCTTTTAATGCATAAAAATAAATAAAAATATTCATCGTCTCTTTTAACTCTTTAAGGTCTAGATATCAAGGTTTCTATAGAAACTACACAGTACAAAACTAAAAATTAATGATCACAAAAAAGCAAAGAGATGTTTAAAACTCAATTACAAAAATTAACAAAAAGGGAAAACCACTTATATATATTATTTACCTAAAGTGTCACCGACTTTAATGGTCTGTCTGGAGGCCCAATCGGAGTAAGTGGAAGTACTGGGAGGAACAGTCCATCCCGTGGTGTCGCCGACAACAAGAGTTGCGGCGTTAGTTGTCTCAGGCAACATCGTCGCCACGACGGCGGCTAAGAGCACAACAAACGCGGCGAATTTGATCGTTGTAGCCATAGGTATTAGGTAGGGATAGTGTTCTCAGAGCTCCCCTGTTTGGCTTTTGGTTATGGAAAAAAGGCAAGGTAGAATTGAGAGGCGTTTGGGGATAATTATTGTGTGTGTATTTATAGAGTCTACTGTCTACCTTAGCTTTTATCGAGTGTTTTCGTTTGGACCGTGCTGGATGGCTGGTGGCCTAAATGGAAGTCTCTGGGTGGTTTTGGTCGTCGATTGAATAAACCGCGTTAGTTGAATATGTTTACTTAGATTTTCGTGGGAAATTTAATTGGAGAAGATGTTGGAGTTGTTTGGAGTGGTGTTTGATCTTAATATGGGGACTTTGTGGAGTTGTGGATATTTAATAATTAGATTAGGGATTAGATTGTGTTAGCATGTTAGGATCCAACGCTTACAATTATGTTAAAAGCTATAGTATATAGCTCATAACGAATGCCTAACTTTTATTTTTTTGAAAGATAGGGCATGTTTGATTTATTTGACTACTATTAACTGTTTGACTTGGTTAAACAATCAATATGAGTGTTTGATTAATTAGTTTTTATAACAACTTATTGCTCCAAAATACTGAAATTCAAAAAGTTGTTTAAAACAACTTTTTCGATTAGCTTTTTGAAAAAGTCATTTTGCATGTAATCAGCTATCAGTTAACAACTATTTACCAAACGCCCTCAGGGTGTATGACTTAGCTCTTCACTAACCTCTGCCTAACCATCTGTACATCTAGCCATCAATTGTTGAACTTAGCCTTTTATTAGCCTCTGCCTAATCGATTGAATCAATTATTCATTGCTTGCTTTGAAAATTAATATAGAAATTATGTTACGTTGGTTGGTGGGATAGGTCAGTAATAGAATAGTATTATTGAGAATAGCTAGATTTTGATCTCATACTTATATATTTTGCAAGATCTTTTAACCATTGTTGATTTTGTGAGTGTTGTGAAACCTAAAAATTTGTGTTATGTTCTTAGTTTTTGTTGTTATTTATTTATTTGTTCTTTGTATGGAGAGATATTAGTAGATTTATTTTATTGTTTAATTTGTTTTGTATTCTTAGAAGTATCTTTTGGGAATTAGTTATTCATTTTACAAGAGGATCGGATAGTCATTTATCTAACTTCTCCCTTGTATTTTTGTGAACATTATCTATTATATTGAAAATTCAGCATTGAGTTAGCAATAAATATTATGCATTCAATTTATAAATATTGAATGGTATAATTCTCTCAAATAAAAGTGTAATGTTTTGTATAATAATACAGTATTTTAGCATTTTTTTTTTACCTAATGAAAAAACAGGCAGTGAAAAAAAAAAGATTAAAAAAAAAAAAGAAAGATTAGACACCACTTTGATATGATTACGTACATCTACATGTAAAACATGTTGAATTCTGAAGCTAGTGAAATTTGTAACCCACGTTACTCAATTTAAAAAATTTTACATCATATAAAATACGGTGCATATTTTTATATACAGAGAGACGTACAGTAGGCATACTAGCAGTAAGAAAGGGTTGGTTTGTTGATCTTGATTGGAACCAAACTGTACGAGAAGCTTAAAGTAGTTGAATAAATAAATTAGTTTATATTATTAATGTTATTATATAGTTGGGAATAAGGTGGAGAAAATATAATGGAGATGAAAAGTGAGTTTTGGGAAAAGGCAGTTGAACAGCATCTGATTGGAACAGTTAGGCTTAGTTGAATCTGATTCTATCCCAATTATAATGGGAATGGTATAATGGTCAAAGTCGAGGAGGACACTTGTCCGCATTGTAAACGCTACAGTGTTGGACCATGTCCCACTTTCATCGAATGTGTAGTTGGCCAACTTTGACATGTCCTCATATGCCCACTTCCATGCTCATTAAGTCATTTGAAGACTTAAAAGTGATGCCTCGAGTAAAAGGAATTTGACTCGTTTAAAAATAAGATTAATGTGAATAAGAGTATCATCATTGGTGTTTTTTTGAATTTTTGTCAAAGTTCTTTTTTGTTGGAGGAGAGAGGGGAGGAAAGAGGGATGAAGGAGAGTAGATGATGTTGCTCTACAAATGAGTTTTATAGCACAATTTTGAAGAAGAAAAAAAAAAAAGTACCTTCTTGCGGAAGAGGACGGCGGACCGGCGTGTTCCGCTGGAGAGTTCCGTCTGTTGGGGGGCAGGGAATGTGGCGGTGCAGAGTGTTCCGCCAAGGTGTACCGCTAGTGTATTCTTGGTTTTGTTTCCCGTGGCTGTTTTGTGATCTGTTAGTTGTCTTCCTCTCTGATTTTGGAACTTGTTTGAATATTTTGTTGAGTACTGCACCTTGGTTCTTGAGTTGTTATTCATGTCTTTTGATTCATTCTCTTGGTCTATTGGTTGGTTGAATCCTTGGGTATATTCTCTGAGTGTATGTTGTGTTCATGTTAGCAATATTATTGAGATTAATTTATTTAGTTTGATGTTCGATGACCTAATTGTATTTTTTTGTGCAGTTCAATGATTTATTTGATCTTTATTCCTATTTGATAATAGTAATTCAAATAGAAATTTTCAATCTTTTGTCAAAAAGTTTTTTTTTTTTAATATGGAGAGAACATATTTGTAATCCCTAAATTATTAATGATTAGTTAATTTTATCTAGCGCAATCGTGCAAACATAATGATCAACATGCAAGAGAGAGAGCATTCTATCAACACACATTACAAACCCCTAAAAAGTTAAAATGTATTTATATTAGTATATACTCATATTATTTTCAATATGAAATAAACACTTATTCAAAGGCTTTCCAAACTTCATTTTCTTTACTTTATGGGTGTATATACTTTATAAATATATAAAATTTATCTCGTCAATGAGTAGAATCTAATCTACTTAGACTCAACCAAAATTAGTAGTGACAAAGTGCCAGATTGTTTTTTTCAACCGAGAGAGGGTTCAAACTCCCGACCTATCTTAATCTTAAGGGATAAAAGTCCACGATTACTCACGCCAACCAAACTGGTTATATTTTATTTCAAATAAAAGTTTAAATTATTAGTAATACTATATAATTTATTATATTACATATCTATCTTTAACAAAATAAAACTTATATGAACTTAAATCTAACCTAATTTTAATTTAATAAAATGATTGTGAATATAATTTATCATTCTTAACATATTATTATTTTAAAAGCACTATTTATTAGTGGCTTCAATGTTCAACGACTAACAAAGTTGATAAAATCTATTCTCCACAGGAGATGGTGTTACCAAGAATTGAACTCGTGACTTTCAAGCACAAACCACGTCATATAAGAGATAATATTAGCAATAATCAAATTTGTAACTTTTAAGTGCGAGAATTATGTTCTATCCATTTAACCAGTTTTTTTTTTTGGGCGGGCCTAGCATATGTTATCTTGTATTGTAGGGGTTGAATATATCAATCATGGGAGATTTTCATTGTTATATTAAGTTATAGGAAGATTGACAATGATGTAAAACAAATTAAACAACTAAATGAATTGAGACAATGCATATATGGTGTGTTACGTGTGTGTCTCTCCCTCCATATATAAATAAATTAGTAACTTTAAATTTTGATAACATTAGGAGTATAGTACATCTACCTGCAGAAGCTCGATTAGGAGATAGGGAGGATCCGACAGAAGTACAAAATTCCGATTGTTCAGAGAATCAGATCGGTTCTAATAGATATTAGAAGAGTTCAATGCTTATTTAAATTAGTTGATGCCAAATATATGCAACAATTTCATTAAAAACACAACCATAATATAATAATGTTGTCACATAATTCAATCAATATTTACTATTTAGTTATGATAAGACTTCAATGGCTATTACAAAGAGGAGTGACAGTGATGTAAAACAATTATCGAAACTAAAGACATACATAATATATGACCATATCCTATTTAATAAAGATAAGAACAAACACCATATATCCTATTATTATTATTATTATTATTATTAGGCAAAAACTTGTGTGAGACCGTCTCACCATGAGACAGGTCGAGTCAGGTCAATATGCAATTGTAACACTTATATGCACAAATGTCATACTTATATGCTCAAATGTAATACTAATCATGAATAAAAATTTTTGTTACTTATAAGGGTAAATGTAATACTTTTAAGGAAAAATACAATACTTTTACATTTCTATTTGAAAGTATTACTTTTATTATTATTATTATTATTATTATTATTATTATTATTATTATTATTATATTGTATAGTTTACTTTTTAGGGTAATCTAAAGCTTGCTTTAATTTCAAAGGTGAATTAACTTTTGTTTACATTGGGCCACATTTTACAGGAAGAAAAACTTTTTAAGGAATATGCTCATATAATTTGTACTTTTCCAAATTAAACAAAAGGCAATGCTCTTACATTCCTATTATTATGATTATTTAAGTAACGTGTTAAATTTTGATTGTTCTTCTTTTTCAAGTGAACTTAATTATTTATTTATTAAAAATACTTATTAATTTAATAAAAAAAACTTAAAGACAATAGTATTTGAAACGATGATAAAATCTATACTTTTAACATTTTAATATTATAATTCATTTCCAACTCAAGTTTCGATTGAACCCAAGTTTTGATCAAACTATGATTCTAACATGAAATCTCACTTAAAAGGAAACTCAAATTCTTTTACCTAAATCACAAAGTATTGATCGTAAAGATCAACTATATTAGGAGTGTAAGCAATATAAGCTAAGTTCGAACTTAGGTAGACTTGAGCTCGATTAAGCTTAAAATTTAGACTTGAGTTTGACTCGCTAATGTCTTATAAGGCTCAAACTTGGTTTGATTAATTTATTAGACTTGAGTTTGACTCGCTATGTGTATGTGCAGTGTATTTATTTATTTTTTGTTTAATTATAAAGCTTGAACTCGGCGAGCAACACAATGATTCAAAAAGTATTAAACTTGAGCTCGACGTTTGGTTAAAAATGAATGAGTCTCTTTTACTAAATCACACACAGGTTCATTTAACAATTCAAATGGTAAAGCATAATTAATCCCCAATACATCACCTACTATGTATATTATGTACAATCATAATTAGTAATAAAAATTCAAAACTAGCTAATTATTTAATGAAATTTATATTGTTCTATATATAAAGATTTTGATAGTTTTTACCTACCGTTCTCCTAAAGAACAATACAACTATATTGATGCATAAGGACGGTGGACAAACTACTAGGCTACTACAATACTAACAAAAAATTAATTTAGAAACAAAAAGGTAAAAAATTTATTAAAATAATTATAGTTAATGTGAGTACATACATAGTCTTTGTGTCTCAGGCTAAAGAGTTTGAGCCCAATTTGTTTGACTGCGCGATTAGAGTTGAATCTGGATTAATCTCATAATGGTGAAGACATTATACACTATATATATATATATATATATATATATATATATATATATATATATATATATATATATATNTTTTTTTTTTTTTTTTTTTTTTTGCCAAGCACCTTGTGCTCAGATGGGCAGAGTAGTGGCTCTCTCATATGGGAGGTCATGGGCTCCAATAGGTCGAGAAATCATGTTTGAACAAATACTACATCTAATAGAGTTAGTTGTTTTAAAAATATATATATACTTTTTTTTTAATTATGATTTACCATTATAAAAACTTGAATGACTTTAGGAAAGCAATTATTAAATATAATTTCTAGAAAAGTTAGAGAAGCGGATTAATGAAAAACTGTCCTTGCTTTATAAAAGGTCAATTCATACAAATTAAAAAAAAAAACTAATTAAAAAGTAAGAAATTAAAAAATAAAATAAAATCAATTCATTATGGGTCAACATCCTTCTTTAACTTTTTATTTATTATTTATTATTTTAGGAAGAAGAAAGTGTCCATATTTATTTATTAACGAGGTAAACCCCACTCCTCACTATGTGAGTATGTGGGTAAAGCCCTCGCCCTGTGACCCTAGCCGGCAAAGAGCCACAAGGAGGTAAATCAGCCTAGGTTACCCATAGCTGACCGGCACAAACTCAAGGGCTTGAGGTTCGAACCCACGACCTCTCGGCTGCAGGTGTAACTCTCTTACCACTTGAGCTACCCTTACGGGCAAAGTGTCCATATTTTAATTTATGAGTTGCTGAGGTGATAAGAAAGTTAAGCATGCCCCGCTATCAAAAGGCTACAAACGAAAATCAACAAATTATGTCCAATAACTTGGTTTTATCATTAAGAGAGATCTATTTAATTTGACCTAAGCTTAGTTAAAGATTTAAGCGTGTGTCTATATATATACAATGCATCCTCTAAAAACAAATGAATTAATCACATTCATCTATGATCTATCTAAGTTAATCAATTCATGGAAATTAAAAATTAAAAAAAAAAAGAGAGAGATAAAATAGGCCCTACATTTTCTACCGTACTTATTTTCAAGCCGTTAATAAACCTAGATAGATTGGTGGGATTAATAGTCATTTTTATGTGAGACATTGTTCTCATAAGATCCTCCCCAACCCCCAACTCCCCCCACCGGGGGCCCCTTCTCTCTCTCTCTCTCTCTCTCTCTCTCTCTAGATTAGTGATTATATGAGAACCACCCTCCCATGAATGAGTACATGAGAACCAATATGGTGCATTAAAAAATAAATCTATGGATGAAATTAGTTGGGTGAATTCAACATTCGTGTGTGCATATGCAGCATGTGCTATGTACATATCTTATAATTGGGTGATGCTGGATCCGACCCGATGCACTTGGTTCCATTGAAGTAATGATGACAGTCAAATAGTAACGGTTAATAGCAGATGGAACGGCTACAAGAGGCAAGCACACTTATGGAGGGCTTAATTAATTGAGGAGGTAGTGTCACTTAATAAGAGGCCGTTGTGCAATTATTGTAACTGTTACAAGTTTATAGTATAAAGGATGAGCTTATGTTACAAGTTACAACAATGGGGGCTCAAAAAATATTGTACCATGAACATAGTAATATGATTGCTTACTTCTTTCCTAATATACACCAGTAACATATTTACCGTAATTGGTGCTTTCATTGAGAACATGAGATTAACTCTCAAGCAGGCTGACACACGCGTTTTTCTCTCTCATATACGAGCTTGAAGCAATGGCACGATCTAGATCAAGTGGTTCCCATGGTTTCCATGGCCCTAAATCAACGACAATGGTAATATTAACATGAATTCCCGATAAAAAAAACTCATGTGATCTCCATGACCAGCTCAACAACAACCGTGGTGGAGGACAGCAAGAGCCCAGGGCACAGGTATCGCCTATGGATCTCCAGGCGACGGCCCAGGTCATTCAGCAGGCAATGACAACTTTAACCAATTGGTGGCAGGGATTCAAGGTCAAGTGCTTTGAGCATCTGCGTAGAAGGATGAAGTGATGCGAGAGAAGACCCAACGTCTATGCCGCGATACGACCCGTGCTACTGGCGATCACCCTGAAACTCAACCTCGCTCTAGGGAAAGAGAGTTGAAGGGTCGAGGGGAAGGAGTTCAGGTAAGCAGCTCTATTAGACATCGACCGGCCATTTCTATGCCCGCCTAGGATGGTGGGGCGAGAAGGTTACTATCCAACAGAGGTTATGGCCACAACCAAGGGCTAAGGGGTCATCCACCAAGAAACCACACCAGGACGAGCTATCACAGCAGGAGGAAGTGGTAAAGCGACTACAAAATAAAATTGAGGAGCTAGAGAAGAAAATGAAGGCGAGGGAGCAGTCGCCTGAACCCGAGGTAAGGATGGCCGAACTATTTATCCCGAGGATAATGGACACACCCCTTCCGAAGGAGTTTAGGCTTCCGACTATCAAGGCCTACGCAGGGACCTCGGACCTGCGTGTGAACATGACGTTGTACAGGCCCGATCCAACCATTTTATAGGCCCGGGGCGCGATAAAAAAAATAGGCCCTTAGTTAATATATATTTCATATCTAAAATTTAAATTAAGGGTGTGTTTGGTACGCATATGGGAATCAAATACTTGGTAATGGTAATGAGTTTTGGTGAACGTATTTTGCATGTTTAGTATGTAGTAGGATGAAATTCAAATGATTACCAATATTGATGTTTGGTTGTCTATGACCCTATAATTGGAATAAATATTTAAAAATGCAAAAAAAAAATAAAAATCAAGGCGAATATAATAACATCCAATAAGATGTAATGGTACTCCTTTATAATTAGGAAATGTAATTTTTTATTGAAGGGGTAATCAAAACTCATAGTTGTGTTTTTAAAAAGTTGTCAACCAAACACTAACTGTGATTTTGATTCTAATTCTTAGTGTCTAAACCCATGAACCAAACACACCCTAAATAAGGAAAACTATACTAATATCAATTAATAACTTTAAATAAGGTTAAAAAGTTTTTAACACTTTTATATACACAATAATATTCATGAAAAAAATTCTAGGTCCTTTCCTAAATGTAAAATAATAAATAATCATATAAGTGCCTTTATAACTAAATAATTATAGTTTATAAAAATAATTAAATAATTTAAAATCGAGTAAACTTATAAGCAATAGCATTGTTATCCTAATATATAATAAATTAAAATATTTCAAAACGTGATAAAATATTCATAAAAAATATTAAATATAATTACTTAGATAAAATAGTTCGAATAGAAAGCATATTATAAATTACACATCTTCTATTGATATGATTTTTATAAAAATCTTTTGTTTTAGCTAGATAATTTTCAAACTTTTTTAGATTAATTTTATTACAATGACACATAATATAGAAGCTTATAGATTACATTGATTAGAAATTCTTTTTTTTTTTAAAAAAAAAGTACGGAGTAAATTACTAAATTATATTTAATTTTTTTTCATAATTGAATCTCAAAATATATTATATAACCCCCATCGTCGTATTTTACATGTCTTGTTTGGTTAACGTGACTTGATTAAAGTTATTTTTAATTTAAATTTTCATAATATGTTTAGTATTTAGTATATAAAATTTATATATTTGAAAACTACATTAAAAATACTATTAAGCACAAAAAAATATAAATTAAAAATAATTTTTATAAAAATACATTAGAAAATGAGCAAAAAAGTGAGAGTTGAGGAATTTCAGTAATTTTTTTTAAAAAGAAATACATTAGAAAATAACTTAATAAGTAACAAGTACGGGTCCGGTTAACCGATCCCTTACCATTCAAATATTTTTTTTATAGAATGTATAAGGAAGGGTTTGATCCCTTACCATTCAAATAGACGTTGCCATCCAAGCTATTTAACAATTTGTTGAAATGTACACATATTATGTACTTATACTATATATATACTATATATATGTATATTGGGAGTAGGATGGGCCCCCTCCACGTATGGGCCCTGGGCAAGGGCCCAGCCTGCCCTTGCCCAGGGCCGGGCCTGACGTTGTACAAGGCAACTATGGTGATGATTAGGGCATATTACACCATTATGTGCAAGGCATTCTTGCCCACTTTGGATGGGACATCCCATGACTGGTTCAATACGATCCTGGATGGATCAATTCAAAATTTTGCAGAGCTATCGAAAAGCTTATTGGCTTACTTCTCTGACAGTATACAGCATAATAAGCATTTCTCTCACCTCTACACAATAAGGCAAGATAGGGGGGAGCTTAAGAGATTTCCTGAACAAATGGAAGAATGAAGTTAATAACGTGTACGATTTTGACTCAAGGCAGCGATCCCAGTATTTATCTAAGCACTTAGGTCAAGAGACTTCCACATGCAGAAAAACCCACCGTCCTTGCTCTTATGAAGATCTAATGAGGACGGTCAACCGCTACGCAGAAGCAAAGGAAGTCGATTAGAAGAAAATAGAAAAGGAGAAAGGCAAGGCAGGAGGAAAGTCCGAGAAAATAGATCCAACCAACCAGGTGTCAAGCTCGAGCTAGTCAAAGAAAGGAAGTAGAGATCAATCCTTAAGAGGACCCCGTTTGATCCCCTTGCATCATTTTACCCCACTAACCCATCCTGTTAGCGTAATCCTGGACCAAGCCGAGGAGATGGGGATGGTGCAATTCCCAGACGAGTGCATGAAAGTTTCCCCTAAGGTAGACCAGCCCAAATATTGTCGGTTTCACCGGCAAGTTGGCCATGACACTAACGAGTGTCATGTTCTTAAAAGACAAATAGAGAAGCTCATTCAGAGCGGATACTTTACTCAATTTGTGAAGCATCCAAGGCAAAAACAATACCGGCAACAAGGTCAACCTGGAAATGTGTGGCGAAAGGGAGAGGGCCTCGAGCCATCCACTTCTAACACAAAAAAGAAGGGGTACAACCAACTTGGGAGTAGGGGGTTGGCGACATGATAATTGGGCGGTGTTGGATCCGACCAATGCACTTGGTCCCATTGAAGTAATGATGACAGTCAAATAGTAACAGTCAATAGCATATGGAACGGTTACAAGATGCGAGCACACTTATGGAGGGGGCGCCTCAATTAACTGAGGAGGTAGTGTCACTTAATAGGAGGCCGTTGTGCAATTATAGTAATTGTTACAAGTTTATAGTATAAAGGATGAGCTCATGTTACAATAATGGGGGCTCGAAAAATATTGTACCCTGAACATAATAATGTGATTGCTTACTTCTTCTCTAATATACACCGGTAACATATTTACCGTCAAGTAGAGTTTACTCAATAGTCAATGCACACTTTTGAGTAATGATCGTGGGTTTTCTCATAAAAAAATGCCGTAATTTGTATTCACGTGGAATAGAGCTATAGATATCTATAATTTATTCCGAATTGAACTATGGCTCAAATTAAAACCAAATTAATATATTTATTTTTAAATTTCAATTTGAATTGGTCCAAATGAATCGGTTTCGGTTTTGAATTGTTTGATTTGAATGTTCGTCTTACTCATCGTATCTGGGAAAGAAAACAAAATAGAAATTAACAACAGAAAATGACATTGATTTCATGAGAAATTACTCCATACCATTCATTGAATATAACATTATGAAATATTTTTTTTTAATAAATCTTTTTGATAGGGATGGGAAGATTGTTGAAATTTTCTTCCCAAAAATAAAGACTAAAAAAACACACAAATTATTTAAAAGTGATGATACCATTAACTAATTAATTAACTCACTCACTTCTTAACAATTTAATATTTTAATTTAACTTGTTATAAACCAATTTATCAGTAATTAATGAATTTTAAAAAATCAAATAATGTCAATTTAGAGTGATTTTATTGGAATAGCATATATATATATATATATATATATATATATATATATATATATATATATATATAACATTATTTTTATGTTTATGCTTATCCAGTCTTGGCATATGTGGATGCGCCTTGTATAAATTCTATTCCATGGGATATATAGAATAAATAAAGAAATGCCTCTTCACACTTTATCTGGACCAAGAACATCTAAGATAAAGTTTTACTGATTTAGTGATTTAAATTTGAGAATAGTACATTTTTTATCCTTCAATTATTGAACATTAGTTAATATAAAATTTTATTTTTTAAATTGATTTACAAATGTCATTATCTGATTTATTTATTTATTTTAATCTTTTTGCGAAACTGGTCTTTTGACTGATAGAGCTAAAAAAAAATATTGCTTATAATTAGAGTGTTTAATAGTGTCAAATAATCTCCCTTTTATTGATTATTCGTCTTTAATTTTAAATGATTGTAGTGTTAGGCTGTCATCAACCCTACCCTGCCAATCCACCTTTGGCACCTTTTATAATCTATGTGGCAAGAGATTTTATTATTATTTAATGTCATGTGTGTTGCAATAAGAGAGAAATTGTTAAATTAACAAGAGGAAAGAGAATGAGAAAGTGAGAGAAAAAACATGGTAAATTTGATTTGTTTACTTTTGAAATTTTTTTAATCTTATTATATTATTTGGTTATTATATTTATAATAATATAATACGAAAGTGGGATCACTTTTTGAAAGTAAGAGAATATTGCATGTAGAATAAAAAGTGAAGAATTTACAAATTTGATGATGTGGAAGTGAGACTCATTTTAGAAAATGAGAGAAATTTTTGAATTAAAGATTAGCCTTATAGTTAAAGATTTGTGTAATGACAATTAAACTTTTTCCTTTTATATATCTTGATGACATAAATGTTGGCATTTGACAACACCGAGCCAAGAAAATTAAAAAAGATGAGAAATATCAAACCTAGAAGTTGATTGTACACATGAAGGTCATGTGGAAGGCCATGATTTCTCATTTTCTTGCCCACCTGTCCACACACTGATTTGTTTCTTTGTTTATATATCTGATGGTGTGCATATTTATTTATTTATTTATTTAGAGCAAATATTATGAAAAACCATGGTGCATATTTTAGGGATTAATGTACACACCATAAAGGATGACTATTGAGTCAGCAATTTTTGGCATCTTTGGACATAAATTTTGGTTGACCTAGACAAAATCTTAAGGGTTTTTTTTGAAAGCAAATCTTAAGGGTTTAATTTACAATCAATTTAAAAGCTTTGTTGATATTGTTGACTCAATCTGGTCCAAATTTCCTTAATTTTTTCTCTGCTGTCACTCTTGCTTGTGTTCATTATTCTGGCTCACATAAATGAACCATGACCTACTGTGGCACAAGTTTCTTTTATGGCACACGTTTCTTTCTTATACTAGTTTAGTGTTATTACTACTACGCATTTTCCCTCAATAAAATTACAATATTTAGTGTAATATAATAAATTAATTAGAATTTTAAACACTTTAAAGTATAAAAATGAGTTGATTAAGATAAAGGAACAAGTCAAGCATAATAAGAAAACATACTTATTTAAATAGATAAATAAACATTGTATTCTTAAAGGCGATTGTATTATATGATTATAAAATAATCAAGAAAAGGCTAAGATTATATCCAAAGGGTGAATAAAGGTAACAAAAGTGCAAAAAAACAAAAAAGAGCATTTCATTTGAATATGAAACTTACATTGCTGAAGTAATTAAAAACAAAACAACCAGCAGCTTCTATAGCTAACTAACTACAAATGTATCTCTACATAATATTGAAAGTGCGCTTACTTACAAGAGAAATTCAAACTACAGTAAAGAAAACAGAAAATATGTTCCTTGTATATTTCTCCAATTTAAAGAAGAGGACAGATAATGAAAAAGTGGAGAAAAGAAAATTGGAAAATTGGAGTAGATGCAGATGAATACCGTAGATATGATATGGTATTCAGAGAGTATACTAGTATAGAAGTAGAATAGGATCAAAACTGGCTTCATAACCATGAAGGCTAAAGCAAAAGCAACACCCAGATTGCGAACACCCAGAAATAGGATCCTTGAACCATGATTCCCTGCAATGTTGTGTATTTGGCAAACAGATAAGTTCATAATACAAGATGCAATGAAACAAGAGCTTATAAATCTCTTCAAGGTTTTTTTTATGAATGTCAACAAGAATTAGTTAATGGAAGGTAAACCACAAATCTGTAGGAGCTATATTGAACAGCATATCAAAATGGAGTTTGGCTTATAGCAATAAAGCTGACACAGGGAAAAGGAAAACTTTCTAACCTTTGTTACCCCCTAGGGATTTCCTAATAGCAAGTACAGTTAGTTGTATAGCTTCACTATCAGTGCCATTTATTCAATACTTGTGACTTATGATTAGAATATAGTTGCGATGCCATCATATTTGCAAGCATAATGCCTGATTGGTAAAATATTTAGCTTATCACCCAATTTTTGATTTATTTGATCACTATTAGCTATTTCACTTTGTTTAAAGATCAATATAAGTGTTTGGTTTCCTCAAAAAAAAATATATATATATATATATATATATATATATATATATATATATATATATAAAAGTATTTGGTTAATCTGCTTTTTGTAACTCCAAAATGCTAAAATTAAAAAAGTTGCTCAAAACAACTTTTTCAATTAACTTTTTGAGAAAAGAAATTACATCAAACTATCAACTAACAGTTAATTTACCAAACACCTTTCTACAATCAACTAATATTATTAACTAGCCATACCCTTTAACTCAATCAGCTAACAAACATTTACCAAACAGGGCCAAAATAGAACAAACATGAAACATGTCTCTTCTTATTTCATCTTTACCCCTTCCTTCAACTCAGAAGCTAGCACGCTCTGATTTAGGCATAAAGGTGGGTGAAAGTTCACCCTTGCAAGCAAATCCAACAGACAATCATGTGACCCAACATGGCAACATGTACCAAACAGAGCACTAGAAGTAATAATAAAACTTCAAAACTTACTTCAGTACTTCCCCACAAACTTTCAGTTATCAGACAAGACAAGAAACACTTAAACTTGAAAACCTTGTTTTCTCTTGGCTACTGGAAAAATCAAACTGCAATATCTTCCTATCTCTTTTTCTCTCTCCTTCTATCCAGGGCAAATAAATCATTGTAGTTGATACAGCACAGTGGCACACGGAATCATGGAATAAAAGTTACCATCAGTTTCTAGTTAATTTTAATTTTTAATTATGATTAGTAAGTCCTCTGCAAGACACATTGGGGTCTCTTCATAACATCTAGGTTTTTTACCTCTCATTTAGAAACATGCAAGCAAAAGTTAACCTTTAACCATGTGAAATGAGGGATGACATAATCACATTAAGTATTTCAAAGGAAAGATAAGCCCAATACCTTCAAAGTCAAAATAGAGGATGTTGCAGATGAATCTTTTAGTCCTGAAAAACCAATATCATAAGAGATCCTCCCATCAGGTTTGAATAATCCATAGTTCTTCTCAGACAATTGACCTTGCTTCAAATCCTCATTAAAAAGTGCAAAAACATACACCTTCAGCACTGTTTTTGGCCTCACTGGAGTTCCCTTCTTCTTTGCAAGTCTTTTCCGCAAATTGTAATTGTATGTCCTAGCATTATCTACTGTAGCAGCAGGTTCATTCTGCCCACCATGTGAAGCCCATCCTGTTTCTGTAACTACAACTTCCATTTTTCTAAATCCAGCATCTTCCAGAGCTGCATATGCTGCATCAATCTGAGCATCAAGCAAATTATCATAATGAAGAGCAGGTTTCTCATCATAAATGCCCTCATTTGACTTAAAGAGAGCATAGTTAATATCAATCTTGTCTGAATCATATGTGTACGCCAAGAAGGGGTAAGCATTTAAACAGAAAGGGGATCCTATCTGGGAGAAGAATTCTAAAAGTGGTTTCATGAGTTGAGCAACATCCTCTTTGAAAATGCACGAGGAAGGAGGGAACGAATTTGCAAAAACAGCTTGTGAATGTGCAGTTGTTATCTGAATAGCATCACTAATTCCCAGATTTTTTGTGGCATTATGTACATTTTTTACAGCATTCAGTAAAGCTGCTGACACTTCAGAATCATTCCCTGCCAAAACTTCATTACCCACAGCAATCCCAACAATGAGTGTGTCAGGAAGGAATGCCTTCACATTATCTTTTACCCAATTCAGTGCATGATCTGCATTAGCACTCATATCTTTTACATTTTCATTTGGAATTCCAACCACTAACTCAAGCCCAGTTCCTCTAAATGCCTTAATGACACTGTGATCTGCATTATAAATCCTAACATTTTTTATCTTTGCTGCTCTTAGGAGTTTAACAACTTCATCCGGTGAAGGGATGTTATCTGCAGTTCTTCCATAATTAATCCCATAAGTTCCAGTGAATGCTCTCACACTGAGTTTACCTGAAAATTAGGAAGCAAATTCCCTTGTGTCATCTGATTGACCAAAAAACACAAAAGGAAACATAAAAAGAACAGCTCCACGAGATTATCCAGGAGGCCATCAGGCATATTAGAGATATCAATATCAATGCATAAACAAAAGAGCAATAAGCTAAAATAATTCCTGCATTTTAATGTCACTTTTTTGCCATTTGTCCCGACAATATAATTGAGTTAGCACAATAATCAGCAAAGAAAGAAGTTCTCCAGTAAAAAGTTTTCAAATTTAAATCCACTAAAGAAATAAGGTTTATTATTTAAAATTATATAATATAATTATTAAAATAAATAAATAAAACCTAGCTTTCAGCACATAGATAAATCAAAATCAATGGTATTCCTAATTCAGTACTCAGTAGGTATGTCATCAACCAACCGACAGAAGTTACGCAGCACCCTTACATGGAGCAAAGTCAATTGTCTGATCATACTCAAATTCAAAATAGAGGGAAAAAAATAGAAAACTATAAAACTTTTAGTAGAGAAAAGGGAGGATCAAATATATTGAAGCAAAATTGTGGCCCTTCATGATCCAATACAATTATCATCCTCCATGATCTTTAACAACAGCAAAGTTCACAGAATCACCACAATAGCCAAAAAGTTCTATAATTAGTTATTTTATTTCTTTAACAACTCCATCAGGCCATCAACATACAGAGTCTTATAGTTTAAAAAAAATGAAATAAATTATTCAAAAGCAGAGAAAGATCACCGTTGTGATTGCAGAAGAGGAACAGTAGAAGAGTCAATCGCAGAAGAATAAACGAAATCCTCATAGCTCCGAGGCAAAGATGACGACGACTCCCTCTCCGATTCAGAAAGTGCACAAGCTAAGCTAGTTCAGACTTCATCATTCATTGCGAAGGATACTACTCCTTTGCTTCCCCCCATATATCCATACGGTATTATAAGTTGCTGAATTGAGCAATAAACCCGAGCCTATACACAGTAATTGGGATGAACGTGTCTGTGTACGTACGAAATGGAAGGTAAAAGGTAAAGAAGAAGAAGAAGATGATGATGAAGAAGAAAGAACGCTTTCTGTTTAGTGTTTGAAAGTGGTGGTCCACTGCGGTGGATGCCGGAGATTTTGGTCTCTCGGGTTTGGATTTTGACGGCTCGTCTCAGTTAGCAATTGCAAATTATATTGAAAATCATGAATAAATATTGACTTTTAGCTCGCTATTTGTCCTCCAATAAATTGAAAAAATATATACAAACGAGTCAATAGTACTTAAAAATCATAATAATGAATTCTTAATAAACAAATAATGTTGTTAATAACTTTATGATCTAATGGCACATGATTGTATCCTTGAGGTAATGCTGTTTTAATAGTATTCAAAATAATTAATAATTCACTTAGAAGGTGGATCATCATATGGTATAATTGAACTCATGTTCCTATAAAGTCATTCATTAAAATTACATAATTTTTAATTTTGGTAAATTTACCTCCGTCCGTTTAACGGTCCAGGGTCCACCTCGTCACTGGTCACTTCTGGGAATTGAACCCGGATTCTCCTGAAATTCCTCCCCACAAAGAGAGCTCACTTGCCACTTGAGCTACCCCATTGGGTTGATTACATAATTTTTAATGAATTAAGATTTGAAATTTAAAAAGCAAAAAAAAATTGAAAAATTACCCACATAAAAATAGTCATGTAAGGAGTAACAGAAACTGGGTTTTATTTTGTAGGAGCAAAAATTATATAAGAAATTATCAGGTGTCGGTTGTAACGACTCTTTAAATTTCTCCTCTCATTTTTTACTATTATTAATTATTGGTAATAATGGAATATAATATTCTATCGCACATTCACATGTATGCAATGCTAAAGGGAGTAGAGAGTGTGCAATGTAGAACTGTAGAAGAGATCCTATCAACTATTGTGTATCAATTATGTCATTACCCAGGAAGAATTTACAAAGGTGGTTAGTCGAGTCTGGAGGATTGGTGAGGACCTAGACAAAAAAGTTTTCCTATTTGGGTTTATGATGCTTTAGAGCATCCTGTGGTAGGAGGTTTTTTATTTTTTTTTTAATTTTTTTAAATTGAGAGGTTTTTGTTAGTGTGATTAGGAAAGAGAAGATGTGTGGGAGATAGAAAAAAAAAAGTTTGAATAGCGACAATGACATGTCCAGTAGGTGTGTGTAGTGCACGCGCCTGATGGGCACAATGGTGACAGCCACGCCTGTATGGTGCGAATGACAAGTTTGAACAGTGGGTCTCACATTTATGCAAAAATCTCTTCCTTACAGGATGAACTCACTACTTATATTTCTTTCCTCTCTCTCTCTTCCATATTGGCAATTTATGTCTCAAAAACCATGTAAAAACCTCCAAAATTTATTATTGGTGATGCCCTTAGAGCATCCATAACAATTGTTTTTTCTTGGATTTTGTCAGATTTAAAAACCAAAAATGGGTTTTTGTTTATGTGGAACATGATTTTTTCTTGCATTTTACCTCCTGTAAAGTAAGGTTTTTAATGGGTCCACTAAAGAGATAAATGACAGCAAAGCACTGACTTTGTGGCGAGTCTGCTGCAGGCCTTTAGGTGTGTGTGTGTGTTTTTTTTTTTTTTAACTTTTCAATAAATGCATCCGAATTTTTTCTCTCTCTTTTTCCTTTCTCCTCTTTGTTTCCTTCTCCTCTTTGTTTCCTCTCTCCTTGTTGTTGTCACATTAAAAATTGTGAAAAGTTTTTAACTGATATAGATGCTCTTAGCTCGTCAAGCTAGTTTGTCCTACCTCACAAAAAGAATAGAGCGGACTCTAAGTTTTATAGACTGCTTAAATTGGGGAGCTTTGGCAACATTGCATGATGGCTTGGCGGGTCCGCTAATGTGTGTGTCTATATTTATTTATTTATTTATATACATGTGTAAAGAAATATTAGTATCTAGTACATTATATAAATAATTTGTTATTAATTTACTGATTAATGCATTATGTATTTGTCAGAAATTATCTTGTTTTGTTTGGTTGAAAGTTAAAAATTTATATTGTTTTATTTGTTTTTATGAAAATAAACATATTATTTGTTATAATAATAATAATTATAATTTTTGTACCCAGCTATTATTATTATTAGTATTAGTAGTAGGAGGAGGGTTCAAGTAAGACTATATCCTCTGTATAAAACGTGGACACACACCATCCATATTGAGAAATCAAAGGTTACGATATTATTGTTACTAAATTTTCAAATTTGTAATATTTATAACATAAACCCCACTTTTAACTTTTTTTAATATATAATTATAAAATTAACTCCCTAAAAAAAACTCCCTAATTTTTATTTTTTTACTAAATGTGTTTAGTTAAACCCGTTTTACCAACCAAAGCCTCAAACCCTACTTTTTAACTTAATATTTCATTTCTCTCAAAAACTGCCTCCCACATATTCAAACAAAAGATTTTTAAAAAATAATAATAATAAATTGAAGGAGGGCTGTTATCGGCGGTCGTGTTGAGCAGCCGCAGGCGTATCTACTGCAGTGAGGAGTAGAAGCTCACGAGAGTCACAAGCTCACCTCGCCTTCTGTTTGGGGTCACAGGTCACTCCCTATACTTAGCCTTTAAGGCTATTGATTTGCTCGTTTTCTTTGAGGTCTTGCCTGTGTTTGGAGAAACGAGTAGGTTCCCTTGGTTGCTTTGCTTTATCTATCAAGTTTTGGGAAAAATGGGGGAAAATTTTGTATCTTTCTGAAGTTCTTATTTATTTATATTTGCTTGATATCCTTATTCCAATTTATCTTTAGGGGTTTTGCTTTCAGTTTTTGGACTTATGCGAGTAGATCTGGAGTTTCATAACTTTAGTCGAAATATTTGTGCTTGGTTGCTGAAAAACTGCAGGAAGATTTTAGCTTTATGAAGTGAGTTTTTTGAAAAACACGAGCCATGGTGTGTTTAGGATATCTGATCTCTGCTGTTTTGCTATAAATTGTTTATACCTCAATCGGAGTTTGTACTTAATAATACAAGTGCAGCAGAGGTAGAAATATTTGTGTATGTGTGTTTGGTTAGAACCAGAACTTCCGGTACTGGTTCCAAAAATGGATGAACATTGGTGGGGACTTTACACGGAATGTGAATGTTTGGTTCTGTTTTTCATATTTTCTGAAATGATTATATAGATCTTTATTTGCCAAATGCCAACTACTATGTAGTATGAAGGCATTGTTACCATTCCAAATGGATGGTCACAGGATTGAACCCCGTGGTGTGGGCATTTATTCTTTGGGCTGAAAAAGATTTGAGAAAGTATAGAACATATATTACCTTGTAAGAATCAATTTGATTTTTTCTCTCTATATTTAGCATGCAAAAGGTTGGATCTTATCTTAACTTCTTCAATTGAATCGAGAAGACTTGATTACCCAAAATAAGAGCTGAATAAGTTAATGGCTGGAAAAGTGTGTTTTCTTTGAATATTGAATGTTTCTAACTGATGAGATGCGTGATCTATTCATTTTCTTTCTATAGAATGTGTAGCAATTTGGAAAATTTACATTCTTTCTTTAGAATGTATAGAATCAAGTTTGGTTGTCCATCCTTTTTGCTTTGATATATGGTATGTTTCTGTGATTGTGTTTCACTCTATCGGATGACGTTGCCCTTATTTTTTTAGTGTTTATTAGTTTAGCTGTCAATATCCATTTCTTTGCTTGTACATAATAATGTAAATGGGGATTTTGGGGGGGGGGGGGGGGGGG
>NC_044918.1:19144216-19155731 GCF_003576645.1 Ipomoea triloba | reverse complement strand
GGGGGGGGGGGGGGGGGGGGGGGGGGGGGGGGTCATTCATGAGTTTGAGTTTGTAAGTTTTATTTTTTTGGGTTAATTTCATGTGAATATGTGATATTTGGACCTTGAGCTTGATTAATCCTAATTGTGTATTCAAGAAAAAAACTTTCCTTTTTTTAATTAATGGCATAGGATATCCAGACCCATATATGTATGCCTAGCTCCTGATCAACATTAATCATTCACAACTTGACACGTCATTAGTGTATTAAAAAATGTAGAAGCTTTTAGAAAAAATCATGTAATAAGAATGCTAAATCATCTCCTCAACTGATTATGTGAATTTTACTAATATTTCTGTGAAAATTGCCTAAATGGAGTTGCTTTAGAGATTAGTCAAACTTTATGAAAATGGCAATAATATTTATGGAACCAACTTAGATAATTAATTGTTAATGTGCTTCACAACATTTCTTCTGCTGTGTATTAAAAAATACTCCGTATATTAACAATTAATACACCCCCTCATTTGAGTAACTAGAATTTATCATAAATTGCCTGTGAGAAGTTGTTTTTGCAGTTATTGCGTTAAAAAAGTTGCTAACTAAAGAGACTTTATGAAGAATGCTTCAAAATGGTAGCTAGAATGCCTTGAAAAGTTAGAGAAGCTCCACCAATGGAGGAGAAAGGAGGGGAGGATGTAAACTCATCCCCAGAAAGACTAAGGTTGAGAGAAATTTGACTTAGGAATAATGTGAAGGGAGCTGATCTAGTATGTTTTATCCATATTATATACAAAAACATAGGGGGAACTTTCTTAATTTCAAAAGGGAAAAAGAGCATAAATTCAAGAAAGGATGAGGGTTTCCTATTAGATTGTTTGCTAAAAGCTATTGTTTTTAACCGTCCATTTGGGAGAGTTAATTTTCATGCTTAACGGATTGAATAGACAGTACTCAGATTAATGGTACTAAGGTTGTGAATTTTGCACTTTAACTATAGGAGCAAAATAGCTGCCTTATATTCCATTGATTTTCTAGATTGCTCTTATTTTTATGTGCTTAGATATTGAGCTAAAAGCTTTTTCATTTTTGTTTTCCTTTTACTGCCAGATTTTGGTTGTGCAATTATTGAATCTTTATTGTGTTTTCTGCAGGCGAAAGTTCAGTATTCTGATTAACTATTTGCTGCTGGAGACTATTGTCTGGTCAACCTCTGCTCAGAAAATAGGCTAATTTTTGTAAGCGGTTAAGGTATTGTCCGAAACCACTTCTGCAGCCCCCTCCTATCTCACTGTTGCGGCTCCCCACAGTTCAAATCCCTATCATGACTTCAACCCGAATATTGAACTGAAAATTCCCGTTAATTATAGCAGAGCAAGTAACCCACATATCTCCTCTCTGGATTTCAACATGCCCGAGCCAATTTCTATACCAAACAATTCCTTGGCCCGAAACGCCATCTCTTCTTCCACCTCCCCACCAATTTTAATTGATGGGCGGGAGGAAGATGTGGTTCTGGCTCGATCCAAAGTCTTGCATCGGATGGAGGTTTTGCGGCGACGCTCTCGTCGAATCAAGCAGCTTTCACAGATATATCGGGACTACTACTGGGCTTTGATGGAGGAGGTGAAGCTCAAGTACAGAGATTACTATTGGGAGTATGGAAAAAGCCCTTTTGAAGAAGATAGTGAAGAGAATAACGTATCCAACGCAAACCATGTTGATTCTGCCCCGGGAACTGGGGAGAACCCAAACTGCAATACTCTTATCAGTAACAATGGTAGCAATAAGTGCGGGGTATGTAATTGCAAGTCGAAAGCCATGGCTTTGACAAGGTTCTGTCATATGCATATCCTATCAGACCCCAGGCAGAAGCTCTACAAGCCTTGCAGTTATTCGATCAAAAGGTTAGGCCTTTGTTTGATTTCTTAAATTATCTATTTTGTGTGTGTATACAAAAAAACTTCACATGTATATGAGAGGTGTCTTTTCTTGATAAATGAAGTGTATGGATGTGCTGTTCATCTCATGTTTTGAGCTTTTCTTTTGGAAGAACTATATTTACGCATGGTTGCAGTAAGCGCTAGGTGCTAGTCGGGCGGTAGTGGAGCGCCTATGGCGGCCGTCTAGGCGCCTATGTGGCTAACTAAAGAAAAAAACAGTCCATGTGTGTGGGTGTATATATGCCATATTATATATATATATATATATATATATATATATATATATATATAATGAAAAAATTAGCAAGACTGAGCCGACCAGATTAACTCGGTTAACTCAATCGAAATGGACGAGTTAACTCAGTCGAGTTAGGCGCTAGGTGGCCAGTTGCCTGGGAGGAAAATTGCCACGGTCTAGGGGCACCTAGTGCCTAGGTGGGTGCCTAAACCGATTTTTGCAATAGCCTATTTGTCATTTAGAATGGTGCGTGCTTGTTTTGTGCAGAAACGTGATTGTGGAGATATATTAGCTATTAGGAATTTGGTTTGTTTACAATAGTTTTCTGCTATTTGTTTGCAGTTCTCCAACAGGGCCCATACTCTGTGGGAAGCCAGTTTTGAGATCCATGGTTCCTTGTCTCTGCAGTCCCCATCTAGAGAAGGCGGACAAATATGCAACCCGGGCTTTGAAGAAGGCTGGCCTGAATATATCTTCGACCAGTAAGCTTGCCCCGAAGTTTCATGTCATAGTCGCGGAGTATGTAAACCAAATTCAGAACAGGAGAAGAGCATTGAAGGCTGCTTCTGAGAACTCGGAAACCAAGGAGGACAACTGCGCTTGAACGCCTCGATTACTCCCGGGAACTAGGACTGTATATTTCTCCAAAAAAGAAAAAAAAAAATGGCAGATACAAGTCATTCAACACTTGTGCCTTTGAGTTTTTTTTTTTTTTTTTGGTTGGAAAAATGTGGCTTGGAGTTGATTGTCTGTGGTGGAGGTATCAGATTTCTGTTATCAAGAAATTGTAACTAAATCAGGAAAATAACAAAGCAAAAAATTGTAGCGATGAAGAATACAATGGTGAGTAATGACCAAATGAAGGAAGGAGTATGAATTAATATTTGAGGGCAGATGTGGAATATTGAAAAGTAATCCGATATTAACTAACGCAAACATGGTAATGATATTACTCCAAGTATTACTTAAAATTCTACCTAGAACCTTGGATTTTAGATAACTTGAACTAAATGATGTAATATATTATTATTATTATTATTATTATTAAAATTTTTGTGTCAACTTGAAACCCTAGAAGGCTCCTCCTTCTCTCTAAACTCTTCGCTTCTTCTTCTCTTTGGTCCGGCAGCCGCCGCCTCCGCATGCTTTGCGGAGGCGGCGTCTTCTCCCTTTCACGACTGTCGTCTTCTTTTGCTCTTTTTTCTCTGCCTCTCCTTTTCGTTTTTGCCTCCCCCATCGCCGTCCACCACGCCTACGATCTTGCACTGTCTCCGCCCCTTTTCCTTCCCTTCCGGCGTTCTTCCTCTTCCCCAGCTTCGGATCCGTCAAGAAGTACATCACCATTGAATAAGGAAAAGAAGGTTTTGGGTTTTGCAAAAAGGTGAAGTAGGAAGGAGTGGTTTTTCCTTGATACAAAGCAATGCTGTTTTTTATTAGTAAGTTTTGTTGCTATTATACCTTTCGTTCATTTATCGAATTTGTTGTGTCTCACATCTTTAGCAAATTTATTCCCTCTCGCTTCTTTTGCGAGTTTATTCCCTCTCGTTTTTTTTGGCGAGTTATAAGCGTAGAACGATAATTGGTCATGGCATATGTGAACCACAAAAAAATGAAGATTGATACTCGGGTGGTGTCAACGACTTTTGAACTAGAGTATGCCTTTGTTATGTTTGACCAAATTGCTATTGACAGTAAAGAAGCTTGGAGTGCTCCTGTCGATTTCAGCTTCAAATTTGTGAAACAGTCTGCGATTCAGGTTTTCGATAACATTGTTAAGAAATTTGTTTCTATGTCTGACTGTAAGGAATGTTTGTCCATTCCATTAATCTTTCTTGTAAATGTTTCCGCTTATGATTCAATGAATTAGTCTCGAGAGATAATTATCAAAAAAAAAATGATGTAATATAACATTATATTTCTTACATTATTAGGGTAATTCAAAATGGTTTGAACCAAACGCCCCTTTTATTGTAAGCTTTTAAATTTTGGAAGCTTACAATGTTGCTACCATTAGGTTTTGTCTTACCATATTGATAATTTTATTAGTATTATTATATTATATATGATAATGGTATTAATATTAATATTATATTATAAATCTTGGGCTTACACCTAAACTTTTACAAATTTTGTGTGTGTGTTTTTCTCAAAGTTGTACTAGTATAATATAACAAAATGTAGTACTATTGCTATTAAAGTGAACTAGCGAGTAAGACCAACCAACCAAAACGTATGATAATATATAATTCATATAATTTGCAATTAATTTTATTGTCATAAGTATTTAATCAACATTTGGCACGATACTAATTTACATTATATGTTGAATGGTAATACAAATATACAACGTCGACAGTATAGAACATTTACCATGTAGACATGTAGTCACATCCCGATTACCATCCAAATGGGTGGTCATAAATTTGAACTCTGGTGAAACTTTAGATAATTTGGCTGAGAATATTTGAAAAAGTATAGAACAAATATTATCTCATAAAAAATCATGAGTATTTAAAAAAAAAATGAAAATAGTAAATAATTGAATATGAGGTGTTATTTTAAATTATTTGAGAAGTCATTTCATCATTTCAGCAAAAAATAAGGGGTCTAAATGAAATAACCCATTTTCTTTCATGATTCGGGTCGAGCCGCCCCTTTGACGATTCCATTTTCCTCTCTGTTCGTTGCTCTGCGCTGCAAATAAAAAAGAAAGAGGAGAAACCTTAAGCTAAGCTACGCGAGAGAGAGAGAGAGAGAGAGAGAGTAGTGATGGCTTGGCAAACGGCGAGATTGATCACGAACGTGTCAAAGAAGGTGAGGCCTATTACGCAATCACCGCTGTGGCAGCAGCAGCAGCACCGACTATTCGGATCCCCGGCGCCGGAAGTCTTCGTGGACAAGAACACCCGCGTCATATGTCAAGGTATCACTGGGAAGAACGGAACCTTCCACACCGAACAGGCCATCGAATATGGCACCAAAATGGTATTTTCTTCACTGCTTTTGATTTTATTTTATTTTGCCTCAGTGATTCGTTAGATCTCTCCCTTGAACATATCACTTGCCACTTTAGACGTGATCTGTTTTTTTTTTTGAATGAAATTGTAATAAAATGGAGAAATGAAAATGTGTTATTGAAGGAGGAAATGTTATGGTGATCTTAAACCAATGTAACTAAATTCTCCTTCATCAAGGGAAATAGCAAACTAGAGCAAAAGGGAGAAGTCCATGCAGTGAAAATGAAATGAGCCGTTTGGGAAAGTTCTACAAAAATGATTTATTTTTTGAACTATTGTTGTGTATAGGCATAGCTGTGATTATTCAACATTCATTTGTGTTATGAAACAAATATTTTAATGGGTGACATCGGAAGGTGGTGATGATTTTGCTATTGGTTAGATGAATTTGGCTGGAGATTTCAATATTTTCCATCTTATTAGATGGTTCATTTTGTTTATTAAGGATGCAGAATTGAAAATGTGGCTAATTTTTTAATAGTGTATGGAACATGCTATATTCTCATTCTTACTTTCGAATGCTTGATTAGGTTGGTGGAGTCACCCCAAAAAAGGGTGGTACTGAACACCTTGGACTTCCTGTGTTCAACACTGTTGCAGATGCAAAAGCTGAAACCAAGGCTAATGCTTCAGTTATCTATGTACCTCCACCCTTTGCTGGAGCAGCGATTATGGAGGCAATGGAAGCTGAATTAGATTTGGTTGTGTGCATCACAGAGGGAATTCCTCAGCATGATATGGTAAGCAGCATTCAATAAAATTAGTTGATCATAGCTGACGAAGTGAGTCTGTTGATGTCTTGATGAACACTCAGAGGATGGAGTACTAATTGGATAGTATCGTAGAAAATGGTAATTATTAAGATGACATAAAAAAGGGCCCTGTAATGCCTATGTGTAAAGGGTTACTCATTTAGCCATTGGAATAAATATCAATTATTCTTAGCTTCTTTAAGCTCAAAGCTCTGCAACTTGAATAGCCTAAAGTCTGCTAAAACTGCCAATTCAAATGTACAGCTAAGTATAAAGGCATTGAACATAGGACCTAAATGGCTTCTTGACATCATTGGTAATGCCTGATTCTATAAGGCTATAAGTGAGTTTATATTTTAGAATAAACTTTGTATTGTAGGAGACAAGTGATTTAGCCTTCACAACAATAATATGAAAATTGCGTCATTGCCTCCATCTCAGACTTGATGAAGGAAATTGTAGCATCTTGATATTATCTTAAGACTTTTCCTAATTAATATGTAAGCACTTTAACAGAGCAAATTCACTGGTATTGAATGTTGACTCCAAGCTACATTAGCTTCATGCAAGGTTGAATTGGGAATGATTGTTTTCAAACAATAAGAAATTATGTGGGTCCTAAACTCTTCTCATATTATTTGCAACTTGTTTGCTTCAATTCTGCGGTTGATGTGAATATGCTTAAATATTTAATGTTTCTACAAATGAGATGTTTCAAGGTTATTGCCCTCAAGTTTTTGGGGGTTTTGGTACTGAGAGTGGATCTTGGGGAGCCTTCTGCTTAGGACCTTTGCTTGTACTTGTACCTTGCTTTTTTGCATTGTCTGTCTTTTCAGCATCTTGATTCCATTACTGGGTTGTATTTACTCATTCCAGAGCCGATAATTGCCAATTGCAGGTTAAAGTAAAAGCTGCTCTTAAGCAACAGACCAAAACTCGCCTTATCGGTCCAAATTGCCCTGGTATCATCAAACCAGGTGAATGCAAAATTGGAATTATGCCTGGATACATTCACAAGCCTGGGCGTATTGGAATTGTTTCTCGATCTGGCACATTGACATATGAAGCAGTAAGATATGCTCTTATTGGAATATTGTTTTCATGTTCAATTGCATTGAATTCTCCAACTGTTTTACATTTAGACTGTCTGCTGAAAAATTGAGTTGGCCAAAATATTTTCTACGAGTTTCTATTTAATGTTGCATTTTGCTATAACAGTTCTTTCTTTTAATCTGTGCTTCTACATTTGATGTATCTTTGAAAAGACACTCGGATGAAGAAAATCAACTAATGTTTGGGTGGCACCTACTGTTTTAGCCTGCCATAGCTTCTACCTAGCCCGCAAGTATGGCCTTTTGCCATCCGCTTGACCGCCACACTCCTGATCTCTAACTCATAAATCATTAAATTGTGACGTGGGTCGTGGAATGAATATTGGGGAAAAAAAAGAAGGAACTCTGCCTTGCAATTTTGTAATGATTCCATCTCTTATGTATTAGGTTTTCCAAACAACTGCTGTTGGCCTAGGGCAATCAACCTGTGTGGGGATTGGTGGGGACCCTTTCAATGGTACAAATTTTGTTGATTGCTTAGAGCGATTTGTTGCTGACCCACAGACTGAAGGTAAATATTTTACCATAGTATGCTGTGGCCATCGTATTTGTTCTTTGCCATGTTGATCTATTTATGTTTGTTTCTTGGAAGAACATTTTGTTTGCAGGTCATTTACATTCTTTCTCTACTTTTTCCATTTAATTAGTTTATAGCAGAATTAGAGTTTGAATTCATTGTAAAGCAACAAATTGATGATCAGTATGTAAGTATGTAACTGAACATTTGTTATGTATGTTCTACTAAAGTGCATAAAGTACCATAATGTGTGACATTCCCAAATCTTTTCCCTTACACCTTGGTAAAACTTCCACATGATGTTGGCTATTCTTGCTCCATCTTTGATATCACTAGCAATTGAGAACCAACTTGTGTGTTCTATCCTTAATTTACCTTGACTCTTTCAATTGGTGAATAAAAATTTGATAACTATTAAGAAACTAATCTCTCATAATCCATAGCTACTAGCAGATGTGTTGGAGTCTTCATTGTGGCTACTTTTATGGATTCACTTCTTTCTCTAATTTCTCAATGAAATATGTACTTTAAGGTTCACTTTCTTCTCTGCACCTTGGTATTTACATGCCAATTATAATGTTATGTGTCTGATTGGGAATGCATTGGCCACACTAGGTATTGTTCTTATTGGTGAGATAGGTGGTACTGCAGAAGAGGATGCTGCAGCCTTCATAAAGGTGAGTACTGGATGTCATTTATTTGACACATTGATTCAGGATTTCATAAACAAAGAATTGTGAAGTACACTATGGAATACTGCTTGTAAAATATTGGGGATGGATTTATTTGAATGTATAGGTCTATAGGAATGTCGAAGGAAAAACTACACTAAATTTCCACCAGATTTAATCGCGTTGGAAATTTGTTGCATGCCTACTTGTTGTTTACGTCTTTAGGTTACTATTTTCACAAGTCTTTGAAATATTTATGGTGCCTAAAGAATTCTAATTGTTACTATATGTGGCAACTAAGATGTCTATATTGCAACTGGAACAGGCAAGTGGGACTGAGAAGCCTGTTGTTGCTTTTATTGCTGGACTTACTGCCCCACCTGGACGGCGAATGGGTCATGCTGGAGGTACTGTATTATTATCTACTTATGCCTAGTTGCATACTCAGTCTTGTGATATTTTCTTTCTTTACCCTGATAGGCTTTTTGGTTTTGGCCGGGGGTTGGGGGCTGGCAGTAAAGGCCTAAAGGGGAAGAAAGACAGATTTCAATGAGTTTCAATTGATGTAGAAATATTTGAATGGGAATGGGAATGGAAAATTATCTTGAAAAAAAATAAGTTGCATGCAATTAATTCCTACTTTTGAACCCCCCCCCCCCAAGTAAGGGAGAATTAATTATGTGCAATTGTTAATAAATTCCAGCTGGTGAAAACCTGTGTTCTAATCCAACGTATTGCACAGATGTTGGCACTTTTACCTATATGGATCTGAACATTATGACTTGTGCAAACCCATTTTTGTTGTGGTACTCATAGAGTTGAATAATGAGGCTTAACCTGTATCTGTAGTGTTGAGTGATATTCTCATCAACCAGTTTTAATAAAAGGTGTATTTAGGAGTGGGGAGAGTGGATGGATCCAAGTTCATGGCTGTGTTTATGTAAAGAATCAAACTATTTTACCCATGGCTTATGCATTTCTTGCTCTCCAGAAATTTTTGGATTTATTTTCACTATGCAGCTTTATGGTTTTTTGCCTGCTATATTTCATTACCTGATTCCTTGATCTACTGTTTGGATATGCAGCTATAGTTTCTGGGGGGAAGGGTACAGCTCAAGACAAAATCAGGACCCTTAAAGAAGCTGGTGTAACAGTATGTGAATCTCCAGCAAAAATTGGAACCACAATGCTTGATGTCTTCACACAGAGGGGTCTTCTGTAAAGCATGAGTGGATATTTTTGGTTGATGAGTTTCTTCTTTTTCCCCGATTTTATTTCTTTTTGACTTGTGGTATATCCAACCATAATTGAAACGCATTTATCTGTTAACAACATAGATAAATACAAGGCAGCTGTGCTGTTTTCTAGCATTCTTTAAAAAGCCTGAAGTGTTTTGGTTTTCATGGTGTTTCAACTGCCCATCCTGCTCCCAATCAATGTCCTCTCCAGGGGCATTGGTAGCATGCAATTTATTTCGTCCCTCGTTGTAAACAATGACTTGCGTTTTTATTAGCTTCCAATAATGAAAAGAACAGCTTTGTGGAGTAGTTGGCATACTAGACTATTGTAGCTATGAACTGATGAAGCTGGTCTATTTCTTTAGTACAAATTGTTGAAACATGGTTAAATTTTTTTGTGCATGAGCAAAAAAGTTCCCATTACAACAAGTATACAGGTATTGTTATTATCAGTTGGTTAAATTTTAACGTATTATATATATTCAGTTTATTTAAAGGTACATAATCTAAATGTTGTTCTGGACCAATGTCCATAATATAACGTGGATTATAGTCCAACTGTCCCACTCAAAAGAGATGCATACAACTCACCGAGGGAATTGTGTCTGTCGATGAAAACCTTTGGTACACCCAAAGAAAAGAGCAAGGTATTACTGATTAGGCTAGCACATTGCCACTTTATGCTTTGATGGCTAACAACTAGTGTTTTTTTTTTTTTTTTTTTTTTTNTTTTTTTTTTTTTTTTTTTTTTTTAAATTAAAAAAACAACTCCTTACTTATGGCTATGTTTGGCAAACCTAGCTGAAAAGGTAGCTGAAAGCTGAAAAGGAGCTGAAAGCTGAAAAGCTATAAGTTAGGAGCTGAAACAGGTGAGCTGTTAAGCTAGCTGTTATGCTTAAAAGTGTTTGGTAAAATTAGCTTTTTGATAAGCTGATAAATGTAAAAAGACTAAAAAAGGCATCTTCATAAAATTTAAATTTGTTTGTTTACATATTAAAATTTAACGTTTGAAAATAAAACTATTAGCAAATCATGATCTAGCATCCCATAATAAAGTAGCAATATTGTTGCGAATCTCCTTCATCTCAGTAGAGGTCTGACTTAAACTTTCGTTGGTGGAGGTATTACTACTTGAATCTTGAAGTTCATCGGGCGGTATGTAATCTGGATGCTGCTCAAGCACATTAAACATCATGTCATCTTGTGAATTCTTCCGAATATAATTATGTAAGGCAAATGTGGCCATAATAACATCAATTTGGGTCTCCACACTAAACTGTGGCATTTTAGCAAGTATCTTCCATCTCTTCTTCAATACTCCAAACGACCTCTCAATACAACTTCGAAGAGAAGAATGTGCACGATTGAATGCTTCTTGAGCATTAGTTGGCGGCTCTTGTTCAAATTGAGATTGATGATACCTTATTCTTGGATACGGTACCAAATATCCTTGTTTATCTGGATATCCTTTATCTACCAAATAATATCTTCCTAAAAAAATATAACACTAAACAATTATAAAGAATAAAATTATATGATTTTTATTAGAGTTAAAGTAATACGAATATGATACCTTGTGACGGCTTGGGAAAGTTCATTGATGGTGTACTAATTGCATGAACAAATACACGTGTATCATGTGCGGATCCTTCCCATCCAACAGATATAAAAGTGAAACACATATCAAAGTCACACGCTGCCATGACATTGAAAGTAGGAATTCCTTTTCTCCCTCTATATCGCAATTGATCAGCCTCAGGAATGCATGCTGCTATATGAGTACCATCAATACATCCAATGCAATCCTATTTATCATATATATTAGATAATCAATCTTAAAATAATAATAGTAGTAGTAATAGTAGTAGTAATAATAATAATAATAATAATAATAGTAATGGTTACATTTTATCTTGAAATATGGCATGTATCGTGCATCATTACATTATATCAAAAACACTGCAGATTTCATTAATATATATATATATATATATATATATATATATATATATATATATATATATATATATATATATATATATATAT
>NC_044918.1:19055154-19140772 GCF_003576645.1 Ipomoea triloba | reverse complement strand
AAAAAAAAATATACAAGTAATACAACAAAATAAATATATACATACCTACAGACGGATGATATTGCGATTGGCCGGTTGCAGACTGCGGAGCGAGGTGGCTGATGGGCGATGCTTCTGCGGAGAGTGAATGAAGATGAAGCGATTAGCGTGAAAATTGCGAATAAATAAGAATAGAAAAGGGTTTTAATTGGGAGGGGTAAATGATGTCATTTCTTTAAAATAATAAGGTTAAAGATGGAAAAAAAGTTAGGAAGCTAATAGCTTATTTTGAAACGCTATCTTAGGTAGCGTTCAAAAATAAGCTCCTATTTTAAGCTACTAGCTTATTTTAGGAACATTACCAAACAGAGCTTATAGCTTATTAGTAGCTTAAAATAAGCTATAAGCTCCTAAATAAGCTCTGCCAAACAGAGCCTATCATTAAGATATAGTCTACAACAGTTGTCGGTTGGACAATTGACGAGTGTCTTCAATGTGACAATGTTAGACAATTGCTAGCTATCAAACAATTGAAGAACTACAAAATTTTCATTTGTATAATAATTAATCATAATCAAAAATCCATATCAAGATTCAAGTCTAGACTTGACTCCGTCAACCTCTAGACGAAGGCAGATGTTGCCTTTGTCAACATCTAAGGTCCAAAATTGGGCATCTTGAGAGAAATAATAAAAACATTGAAAAAGAAAAAAGAAGATAGCGGTTAATCGCTAATTGGCAACCACCCTTAACGTGCCTAGTGGACGCTGCTAGTGCGCGCAATGCATATCAACTATGTTTATTTTTCTCCTCTCCTATAAGCCTCACAAAAACCTTCATCAGTAAGGTATTGTTTTTTGGTCTCTCTCTACCCATCTCTTTCAGGTTATCAAAAAAGAAAATAGAAAAAACACTAAAACAGAAATCACAATTGTGATTGTTCTTAGAGCATCCACAATAGTATAAAATATTTATTAGATTTTTTTGTCAAGTAGAGATATGAAGGAAAAAATAAGGAAAAAATAAAAGAAAAAAAAATAGAGAAAAAATAGTAAATGCACCAAGTAGGGAGCGTGCAGTTCACGTGCTTGCTAGGTGCTATTGGTGTGCAAAATGCACACCAACTAGTTGTCTTGTTTCAATCTATGGTGGAACACCAAGCACACAAAAAACTTATATGTTTGCACCAACCTCATTTTTGTCTTTCATACTCTCCCCTTTCTCCCACACCTCACAACAAAAAAAAAAAGCACAAAAAACCCTATTGGAGTTGGTGGATTACTCTAACTCTATAAGATCAACCCTATGTCTTTTTTATTTATTTATTTTTTAAATTGCCATACAACTTTATTTATAAGGACGAGAGAGGAGAGTGAAAAATGTTGCTAAATATTACTCCGTAGTTTTTTGTTATCGCATAATTAGTGTGCTTAACGACACATGCATGTAACATGCTTTCTTAACGCATTAGAGTAATTGCTAACTAAATACTATTTTGAACAGATACTACATTGTAACAAAGTCAGTAGTATTAAAAAAAAAACTATTTTGAACTTTTTAAAAGTTTTTTATTTGTACTTTAAACTTGTAAAATATCAGATGACATTTTTTTTAATCTTACAAAAATCTTATAAGGATCACTTTAAAATTTTACGGAGTAATACATCACACTCTAACGTATAAATGAAGAAATATGTATCGGATTCTAGTTTTTCCACGGTTATACACCTGTACTTGCGGATTCTTTTCAAGTGCTGTCTGCTTGCTTCAATTCACTTTCAAAATTCCCTCCTATCCTCGCTAGGGTTCCGCCGGAAATGAAGCGATCCTTAGACTACTACGAGCTTTCCGACGACGAGGAGGATGAAGAACACTCATTCCAGCTCTCCCGTGTCCTTAAAACCGATTCCGCACCTCCGCCTCCTCCAATCGAGTCATTCGCTTATTCGAAAACTGACACTTCTTCGAAGCGTTCCAATTCCGATATTATTGAAATCGGCGACAGCTCTTCCGAGGAAATCGAGGATAAAGTGGAGAATTTAGACGACGATGATGACGAGGAGCTCAAGGCGGTGAATAAAATCCGCAGCCGCCGCAGGTTCGTCATTGCCGATGAGGATGAGGATGATTGTGATGAAATGAAGTCTGCGAAGAAGCGGCGGGAGGTTTCGGGCTTTGACGATGAGGATGAAGAGCTGGAACTGGAGTTGAACTCGGAATTCGAAGACGACGACGAGGAGGAGCAGGAGGAAGAGAAGGATGAAATCGATGTTGTTGCCAAGGCATTGCATAAGTGTGGTAAGATATCTTCTGACCTGAAGAGAGAGTTGTATGGCTCAGCAGCCGCGGCTTGTGATCGGTTCTCTGAAGTTGAGGAAGCTTCTTCACTGAGAATGGTTACTCAGGTATATACTATATTCGTAAAATTGAAATGAAACCATGCATGTTGCTTCAAGTTGGGAATATTTACCAATTATTCTGATTGTGTACGAAGGATGATGTAAATGAGGCTTGTGCAGCAGGGGACTCAGATTTTAAGCCAGTGCTGAAGCCTTACCAGCTAGTAGGAGTCAATTTCCTTTTTCTGTTATACAGAAAGAAAATTGGAGGAGGTATTTAGTACTAAAAGTCCTTGTTTGCTTGTTAGTTGTTTGATGCCAGATACAGAAGAGAACTGGTCTATTTTATTTTCTAGTTAAACCACATTTAGATGGCTATGCCTGTTTTGAATTACTCAAACAAGTACATGTTGGGGGAGATAGAGCTTACTACCAAAGATTACAATTGAGTGCAAACAACAGAAGGCAAGAGAGTAGGGCAGGAGGCTAGATTAAACAAAGAGTATTGTCATCCAGAAATTCTAAAATGTGGAATTGATAGCTGATCAATTCTAAGAAAGGTTGAATTTACGAGGAAGCTGCATCTGAATGCAAAATAAAGGGTCATGATTTTTATTGGAACTTGGAAGCCCTCACAGTCTGCCACCTCAGTATCTTTACCCGTAGGATGAGGAACATTGTAGCCATGATTTTGTTTGAAACTTGCTATTAAAATTTTCAAAGAGTTATAAACGTGCTGCATCTGAAGGAGAATAATAATCTATGCGTATTACATAAAATTCTTAACAAATTCCTGTCTACCATAGGGCAGCAGAATGTATTAAAACTGGTTTCAGGGGTCTCATCAAAACTTAAATGCTTAAAGAAAATCTCATTGTATTCTTGTCTCTTGAGTTGGAAAGCAGAACTATTCTTTATCTATTTCCAACTTTAGAGTTTGGAGATTTTTTTTTTGGCTATAAAGACATAAAAGGTGCTCTTGAACCTTGTTTCCTCATGCATGCCAGAATTCATGTTATTGATTTTGAAGGTAGAGAGTAGAATTGAGGAAATTCAGACCTTATTGCAATGTGCAAACATGAAGTCCAATAGATATGTTCCATTCCAATTTTTGTCCCATTACTTCAATTTTGTTGTCTTTTTTCCTTGTTATTATTATTATTTTTATTATTTTTTTAAATTCACGTTTCTTGAGTTTTGCAGCAATACTGGCAGATGAGATGGGTCTTGGCAAGACAATACAGGTTTCTAAACCTTGCTTTTCTTTATCAGTTTTATGCTGTTTGTTTTAATGCCGAATAATAATAACAGTTCAATTTATCTTTCTTGTAGGCCATAACATACTTGACCCTGCTTAAGCATTTGGAAGATGACCCTGGACCCCATTTAATTGTTTGCCCTGCATCTCTTTTGGAGAACTGGGAAAGGGAGCTCAAAAAATGGTGTCCAGATTTCACTGTCCTCCAATATCATGGTGCTTCTCGTTCTGCTTATTCGAAAGATTTGAGCTATCAGGCGAAGGCTGGATTACCACCCAAATTTAATGTTATACTTGTGTGTTACTCACTCTTTGAACGACACAGGTTTGTCTCTTTTGAAATCACGATGATATTTTTTAATTTTTGGTATATATAAAATTAAATTTCTATCAAATTGGAAGGGCTGCTTCCTGACTTTGTGGTGATTCACGTTACTAATATATTTACTACATGGATTTTCTCAATGTTGCAAAAGGCGCTAGGCGCTAGTCGGGCGCCTAGGTGGTGCCTCATGGCTGACTAATTAAAAAAAAAAAAACCAAACAAAAACAGTAGCAGCACTGAAGCAGTGACAGTTTCCATTTAATATTGGCATTTAGCCATCAATAGAGCTACAAATCTACAATATATATCATATATGCTTGTTTGTTTAATCTACTTTGTCTGTGAGTACATGCTGGCTCTGGCTGTTGACGACAAGGCTGGCGACTGGTGATGATTAGACTGAGCTTTGTTCTCGATGTTTTATTTTTTATTTTTTTTTAAATTTATTTTTTAATGGTTTTAGAAGATTTTGGAGGGATAGGGATTCGTTTTTTGGCCAGAATAGGGAAATTGTTTTTTTTTTTTTTTAATTTTATTTTATTTTATTTTATTTTTTCAAAATGACGTCGTTATGAGCGAAAAAAATCAATTAAAAAAAATAACTCAGCCGACTCGGGCACCTTGTTGGCCGACTAGCAAGCGCCTCGCGCCTAGGCGACTGTCTAGCAGATTTTTGCAACACTGAACTTTCTTGCATCAAATATGACTGAGTAGGATCAATCTGTATATTTATTTAATTTATACTCCATATCATGTACTCATCAACCCAACTATAACATGATCATCTCTTGTTATAAAAGGAAGGGAATACTTGGCTGACCAATAAGGCTTTAAGCACAAAATGGTTCATTTTAATGGTTGTCAAAGTGTCATATCTAGATATCTAATTTCATTAGTGTTATTCAACTTTCCTATCTCATGTCGTACACTTAACAAAAAGAAAAACATGTCTCATGTTTAAAACTTATGCGCAGTGCACAGCAAAAAGATGACCGCAAAGTTTTAAAGCGGTGGCGATGGAGCTGTGTTTTAATGGATGAGGCTCATGCTTTGAAGGATAAAAATAGCTACAGATGGAAAAACTTAATGTCTGTGGCACGAAATGCAAACCAACGCCTAATGCTTACAGGGACACCACTACAGAATGATTTGCATGTATGTTAACTGTTTGTATTCCTTTTCTCAAATTGTGAGTATGCACTACATAACGCCATGTTTTAGTTGTTGCTTCATAGTGCATTTACACTTTCAAATATATAGCTCATATTGCACATGAAATGCAAACCAATGCATAATGCTAGCCCGAAGTCTGAAGAAGTTGGCGCAAGAAGTGAAGGATACTTTGCCTCCATGGGGCTCTGAGATTGTCAATGCTCAATTTGTGCATCTCTTATATGGCTATTGCTGAAAATGTGATGCATTGTTTAATATGGTTTATTGTCATTTCCAAATTGTGGTCTAAATGTTTCACTATGCAGTTCTTGCTTCTTATATCTTCTGTTCCTATTGCTCTAAAATCAAATTTGAGCTTTGAATGTAAATGGTGCTCTTAATAAGCTCCTTTGTTATTCCCCAAAGATTTTCTGCATAATTGTCCTTTCTAACTTATTGTTCTTGAATTAGTAAACTGATGAACTACGCATTATAAATTTTAATACCTGATTCTATGAATGAGTGAATCTGTGATTTGCTTTGTTTTGTTTGAAGTATTCATAGGAATTTCACAATTATGAATCAGTGGCAATTATTTTATGAATGAGTAATTGGATCTCCTGGATTCTTCTGACATGTTACTTAGCAAATCAATTTATAATTTTATGCAATTTATGGTATCTTTTCATATGAACAATTCTTTAGTTTTGGACTTTGTTCAGTTAGTGGTTTTCCATTGCAGGAACTATGGTCTATGTTGGAGTTTATGATGCCTGATCTATTTGAAACAGGAGATGTTGATTTGAAAAAACTTTTAAATGCAGAAGATAAGGAATTAATTGCTCGAATAAAATCTATACTAGGACCGTTTATTTTGAGAAGATTGAAATCAGATGTAATGAAGCAACTTGTACCTAAGATTCAAAAGGTATCAAATATTCTTCATTTGCAATCTACTTTAACTTTCCCATCTGAAAGAGCTTTTAGTTTAGTTTAGTTTTGTTCTTTTAGCGAATTTGCTGATTAAATGTTTTCTTTATTCTATTGAGTATTGACTCGTTTTATTGGAAACATACACGACAGATTCATTATGTATATATGGGGAAACAACAGGAAGGCTTGTATAAAGAAGCAATTGAAAATTATCGTGCAGCTTCTCAAGCTCGCATGCCGAAGCTATCAGGAACTGGTTTGAATAATGCTGTTGGTATTCTTCCTCAAAGACAGATATCAAACTATTTTCTTGAATTCCGCAAGGTGCTGAAAGCTTTTGAGCTATATTAATAATTTTCATAGGCCCCGTTACTTTAAATAAAGTCTTTCTTATTGCTGGAGGGGTGGTGTTTCCTTATCTTTCAGATTGCAAATCATCCATTGCTAGTAAGGCGCTTTTACACTGATGATGACGCTATTCAAATAGCAAAAATGTTGCACCCAAGAGGTGTCTTTGGTTTTGAATGTACTTTGGACAGAGTGATTGAAGAGCTCAAGGGTTATAATGACTTCTCTATTCACAAGGTATTCTTTTTGTCTGGCTTCCATTGGGTGCACAAAGAATGCCGAGTCTTTCATAGTTTAGAGGTTGCCCTATCCTTGAAGTTTCTTTGACTAAAGGAGAGATTGTGTGACTTAATTATCTATGATGGGACACATGAGAAGTGTGGGTAGAGAAATAACATTAATACCCTGGTATCTATGCCATAAAACTCAATTAGCTATACCCTTTTGTTTGCATCAATTTTCTATTGGAACTGGTTTGTCTTATATAGTACACAATAGAAGACACTATTTTGAAGTATAAAGATGGTTGAATTATATTTACGAGTTAATTCCATTTTTAGTCCTAGTCTCGTAGATTTATAGGTGTCATTTCACTTTTAGTCTCTCTCTCTCTCTCTCTTTTATTTATTTTTATGTTTTTAATTTTTAATTTTTTTAATTTTTTATTTTTAAAGAACATCTCCTTTGGTCCTAGTGTTATTGTGGCATGACTATTTTTGGTCCTTTATGACTTTATCAACAAAATCGTTTAAATTCCCTTAAATACAAGGGCATTTCGGTCTTCAAATAAGAGTTTTTTCAAAAAAGTAAAAATAAAAATATAGCAGGTCAATTCACTTTGTAAAAAAAAGGAGCGAATGACCTCGTATTTAATGTCATCTCAAAGATTTTGTTTATGGGGGACCAAAAATGGTCATGCCACAATAATACTAGGACCAAATGTGGATGTTCTAATAAAAAAAGGATTAAAAATGGACTACCACCTATAAATCTAGGACAAAAAATGGAGTTAACTCTATATTTAACTAGTGTAGGCCTGTTGGACAACTGTTTGCAGAATGGATTTTGTTTTGATCTTAATTCCTGAATCTGAAAAAGCTTAGCGCCTTATGAAAATTTATCTAAGCAGCCTAGCACTCTTACTGTTCAAAATAATTCCAATGCCCAATCAAATGAATGTAAGTACTTGGTTTCTCCCAATTTATATGACACCGTTTGACTGGGCAGAGTTAAATAAAATTTGAAAGGTTCACCTTGTGAACTGTCAACAAAGTCCATGTTCATTGAATTTTATTGTTTGACAAGGTGTCTAATTCCATCTGCTTATAGGAAAGCCACCTTGCTGATTCAGTTACATATATTTTTTAGTTTTATCAGTATGTATGCATTGGAATTGACATCCTCTGCTTGTTGCAGCTCTTACTTTATTATGGTGACAATGATACAAAGGGAAGTCTTTCAGATGAACATGTTATGAGTTCAGCAAAATGCCAGGTACACTACGGTTTTGGAATTTGAGAAGTTGCTACTTGGTTTAGCTAATATTTATGATGAAATAATAATTCAAGGAACTTTTTGCTGTAGGCACTAGCTGATCTCCTCCCTTCCCTAAAGCTATCAGGGCATCGGGTTCTTATATTTAGCCAATGGACATCAATGCTAGATATCCTTGAGTGGACGTTGGATGTCATTGGAATCACTTACAGGCGTCTTGATGGAAGGTACTGTACCAATACTTGCCTCAATTCTTCAGATTTCTTTTGATTGAAGTTGGAATGCTAATTTTACTTGTATTTGTTATCTTAGTACTGCGGTGACAGAGAGACAAACTATTGTAGATACCTTCAATAAGGACACTTCGATAGATGCATGCTTGCTCTCCACAAGGGCAGGGGGACAGGGTTTGAATTTGACTGGAGCTGATACTGTAATAATACATGACATGGATTTTAATCCCCAAATGGATCGGCAAGCTGAAGATCGCTGTCACCGCATTGGACAGACAAAGCCAGTTACAATATTCAGGTATTTTTGTCACCTCATCTTTTCCTAAAGCATTCGTTTTTCACGCTGCTGATGTACTTTTGTTGACTTCCCTCTTCAAGACTGGTGACAAAAGGTAGCGTTGATGAGAACGTATACGAAATTGCTCAGCGAAAGCTCACGTTGGATGCAGCCGTTCTTGAGAGTGGAGTTGAAGTGGAGAATGAAGGTCATATGTCTGTCAAGACTATGGGAGAGATTTTATCATCAATGTTACTTGGCTGATCAATTTCAGCAAGCGCCATTTCATTCTGCTCTTCCATTCTTTAACTAACTTTATTAATCGGCGGGAGATAAAAAAAAAAAAAAAAGAAGAAAAAAACTAGATAGCATTGGGTGCTTGTAGCAGGCTAGTTTTCCATATGTATCCAGTTCCCTCCGCTATATGATATGGGTCATGCTTCTAAAGGTCACATGTACTACTAGATGCATAGTAATTGTAGTTTATGACAATGGGTACCAGTGGGAGCTTGGCTCAATTTTTTCTTTTTTGGGTACCGCTATAGGAAATGAAGAATTAAATTTAGCCATTATAGAGTGTCGACTTATATTTTTGAAGTACAAGATCTTTGGCAGCATTATATTTAGTCGGGCTATTCTCCAATGTCCTTCGTGAAGTATTAATCATATTGAAAACATTGGATTACTTAGTACGTTAATACTGTATTATTGTTATTATTTTTTTAATACATCAAGTTTTTGAGTTTATGTCAGTTCCCAGAACTCCTGCTCTCATGAGTTGTTTCTTGTTGGAGCAAGGTTTTAGGGTGATTGGTCTCATACTATTGGAATAAGATTTTAGGATAATCGACAATATTATTTATATATAAAAATGTTCAATACATATTGTTTATCATTTTTTCTTAAATGGGTGCGCATCAGTCATCACATCATGAAGACGACTAATGCTAATAGTTGGAGTAGATGTGTAATTGTCTACATTATGGTATGGCTTCCTTCTGATGTCCATCATGCGATCCTTATATCATAATATACATAATTCAAGTTTATAATGCACAGAATTTATGTTCATAATATACACGCATAAACATGATATAATGAACATGAATTTTGTGTATTTATACTATATATACGTGTAATTTTATTATGAACATATATTTTGTATATTATGAATATGAATTTTATAATTTATGAAATCAAATTCTGTATATTGGATTAGGATCCACGAGTGTATCGTAGATCCTGGTACATGATATAAATTGCCTCCATCATGATAGACGACTTGAGTCCACTAATGAAAACGTTGCATTACGTTCCAGGCTGTTGGCGACAACGACCGCTACATATAAATCTCATTGGACAGCCAAAGAAAGAAAGAACACATTTCAAAGTATACATGCGTACCTGACCGTTTGACCAAGTTAGCCACGATGACCAACCACCAATCTAGAATTCTAGATTGTCAAATGCTCCAAACTACACCATTCAACCTTCTAAGCCCATGTATACCAATAAGATGATGCCAAGAGGGAAAGTTTTTAGGAGAAATACATGAGAGATTTATAACATTTTTTTTTTGAAAGCAGTGATTTATAAATTATTCTTAATAAAATTTATGAGTACAAATGAACGACACCAATACTAAAAATTTACAATGTAACGAACTACTATTTAAATGAGAAATTCAATCTTTTGGGAATGATAACAAATTAATCATTCAAATTTTTTTTTTAATAAATCATTCAAATTTTTAAAAAGTTTAAATTGCGCAATATAGAGGCTCTCTCTAACGCATAGAGTGATTGCGAAAAGGTGGTATGCGCTTCCTCACATTAGATTATTCAGATTAATTTGAGAGTTACAATTTGAATTTTAAATTCAAGTTTGAATGCCATGAATGCTAATGAATTCCATTCTCTTATAAACACCTTGTGTTTGGTATAATGTTTTTCAACTTTTGACACATTTAAATGTTACTCCATACATTTTTCACTCCAATAAACTCTCCCTACTCTCTAAATTAAAATTTTTCCAGCACTTTATTTCTCTAAAATTTTCAAATTGTTCTTTCTTTGTTTAATTCATTGTATCTTGAGAAATCGATGCTTCAACGCTCTTAGCACATTTCAGAAGAAGCGAAATGGTTTTAAGGAGAATGTGTGTGATACATACCTTCAAATTTTTGTATTATTAATGTGATTGGATTTATTGAGAATATTTAGAATTAAACAAAAAAATTCCTCATCCATCATAACATTGTTCAAGTAGATAGGCTTCTAAACTGGGCATTCCACTGATTTGCCTATATTTATTGGATTGAACAAACTAAGTTAGGTTATTAATTTGTGTTCTAAGTTATAAAAGCTTCTCTTTTTATCAGAAAGCTAAGGATGGGAACACCTGAGCCGTTAGCTGCAATTCAAGATCGAAGATCCGACGAGTCATAGGAGCTTTATATTGTTTATAACAAATTAAAGAATCGTTAATTAAATATATAAATTAAAGTAGGCATTTATAGGGCAATTTATATCGTGGACCAGGGTGCACAATGCATTGTGCACCCCGTAAGGAGATGAGTTCTGTATACTCTAGGCAATCATTCTGTGTATTCTAGGCAACCGTTCTGTGTAGTATTTATGTTAGTAACACAGGTTGTGATGTGTTTGTGCATTCGAATGTTTAGGAGGATGAGTTCTGTGTATTTTGTGTCAATATTCTGTGTATTATAGACAATCGTTCTGTGTATTCATGTTAGTAACACAGGTTGTGATGTGTTTGTGCATTCAAATGTTAGGAGGAGGAGTTCTGTGTATTTTGTGTTAATATTCTGTGTATCCTAACATTCGAATGCACAAACACATCACAACATGTGTTACTAACATGAATACACAGAATGGTTGTCTATAATACACAGAATGATTGCCTAGAATACACAGAACTCATCTCCTTACGGGGTGCACAATGCATTGTGCACCCTGGTCCACGGTATAACGATCCCATTTATAGAGCCCGTGAAAGAGTATTTATAGGATGTGTTACAACACTTGAAAATAGCTCTCTGAATAAAGTCCGCTTTGTGATCTTATTCATAGTTGACCAACTCAAACTGATAAGAACGACCAATAGGCTGCTTTCACTGAGCCGTTAAACTTAAAACTTTGTAGCTATCAAGTGACCAACAACCCAACCAACTCGGATAGAGTGCTTCCATTCATATATTAAACTAACAACATTTTAGTCGTCAATAAAATAATGCAATATTTTTTCAATTTTCAAAAATTAAACTTCCATGTCATATAACGTAGGTGATGAGCTTCAATTCAAATCCAGCATCTTATATAATGTTACGAGTGTTGTTGTATGTTGTCCATTTTCGAAACGACGAATCATATGAAACCAATGGATGGATAGAGACTAATAATATTTTAAGAATTAGGAGAGATATGGCTTATGTATGCATCACATGTTGGGTTATAATATTATATATTTAGCAAGAAATTTGGACCCAACAACTATTGTGCATAAATCAGCGTTTGTATGTTCATTAAAATTGGGTGCCAAATGTTGTCTGCTTTATGGCTGCCCATTAAACTTGGAGCTTTCAGATATAAAGTTCAAAAAGTATGTTCTTTCTTATCTGTCGTCGCTTAATCATATCGCTTATATATACGTGCATACAATTTTATGCCATCTAACCACGTCACTTCTTACCATAAACACTATCAATTATATATATAACTTGATTGATAATTTTAATATCATATTCATTGGTAACTATATTATTGACCACTTTTCTGAATATATAATGCATGAATATATGGAGTTTATCATTTGAGAGCGTATCACGATCTACATAGCATTATGGATCATAGATTAAAATAACGAAGTACAAAATTCATATTCGTAAGATACAGAATTTAATAACACAAAATACAAAAAAATCACAATACAATTGAAAAGATGAGGTACAAAATTTATACTCGTAAATTACAAAATTTCACAACACAAGACACAAAAAATAACAATACAGGACACATACACATGTTATATGTATTTACAGACTTTTCAAATTTGATTTAGGTACATAATTTGCGTTCACATACACAGAAATTCATAACATAACACACAATTACTAATTTGTTCCAGATACAGAATTCATACTCTTAAAGTACAAAATTTCATAACGCAAGACACAAAATGCACAACACAAATAAAACACATACACATGAACCATGGTTCACAGTGCAGTGTGAACCCTGGTCTATGATATAGCGATTGCTTTTTGTGAATGGTTTGTAGGCTATTTTAATTTGTTACGTTCTACCGCTGTTACGCCAGAATAAAAGGTTCCACCCGAGCTCCCGATCTGCGGCGTGGTGGTAGGACTGCTAGGGGAGTGGCTCCGGGTGTAGATATGGTTAAATCTGCAGGGGTCATGCAAATACATAGGCCCCTTCCCTTCTCTTTTGGATGAATGGGGTGGTTTAGAAGGCGCTTTCCGATCTACGGTCCCTCAGAGCGAAGGGTTAGGCAAGTAGTATGGGCCCTCTGACTTCCAGCTATGTGCTGTGCGGCTCCCGCGAAGCGAATGAAGGGAAGCTCGAAAGTAAAAATGATAATGAATGTAATCATAGTAATGAATAAATATATAAGTTGATAATGGTGAGAATGTGGTTATAGTGACATATAACCAAATAGATGATAGATTATTTTGTTTCCATTTAGAAAACAATTTTTAATAGTTTTTCAGTTTTCTAGAAAATTGTATTTTCTGTTTTCAAAATGAAAAACTATGCTAATAAACATGTTTTATGTTCTTCAATTTTCCAGTTTTTAGGAAAATAGGAGAAATTTTTTAGTTAGTGAACGGGTCTAATATATTATCTTACCCAAAAATGTTTATTATTTTAACATGTGTAAAACAAGAATTTTTCTTTTTAATTTTTAATATCAAATGACATCATTTTGGACTATGGTCCGCACAGCTACCTCCTTTCCCCAGTTAACTTGTGACAAAAGTCGATTAAATATTTTTATCCAAGTGGCCTTCTGGTCCACGCTTTTCTGCACTTCGGAGAAAACCCATTCAAGCCTCCACTCTGCATTAACTTTATTAATTAATAATTACTAGGTATATAATATTGATAATCTTTATTCCGGTTCAATTCTTATTAGTTCTACTTCTAGTGTATTAAATGGATCACAATATTGAATTTAAGGAATAATTGTTGATGCATTCAGTTCATTATTCTATTATGCAATATACATCAGGTGTTATATATAATTTACATATTATATTCCACATCACCAAGATTCAAAGAAGGCGTGCCATTCACGCCAACAACTAAGCCATCGCCATTGATCTTAAATTTGTTTTTATTTTTATTCAATTTTAATATCATAAAATCCAAAATTTTTAATTATTTATGTTAAATAAAAGTCATAGCCTTGTTTGGCGACGATTATATTATTAATTGATAATTGATTGTATTAATTATTTTAACTTGATAATATATTAATATTAGCTATATGTTAAATTAATTATTTATTGTTAATTAGTTGATAATATGTAAAATGACTTATAAAAAAAATTAATATATATATATATATATATATATATATATATATATATAAAATTTATATTCCAAAAATATTTTATTGTTTATTTAGTTGGTGATAATGATGTCATAATTATTATTATTTAAGAAATACAAATCATCCACATTTAAAAAATAATAATAATAATAATAGTCTAACATTAAAATATTTAAATGAACAACGTATAGTAAGTAGTAACACACTTTAGAAAGTTAAAAATGATTTAACGTCATAATAATACTGAATCAATTAGGTTTAAGTGATGGAGTGGTAGGATATAATTTTCACCAATTAGTAGGCAAAGTAGCCTTTTCTACAATCTAAATCAAGCAAACCTCAAACTCTCCTCTTTTTAACTTTCTCAAGGTTAAAACCCATCTACCTATTGTCGATCCATTTTAGCGGTTTGATCAAATCTGTAAAAGAAATTGACTATTCATTATCTATTACAAATATTGCCAAAACCCCATATGTTAAATTATTATTATTATTATTATTATTATTATTATTATTATTATTATTATTTTGTATCAAAGGTGTATATTATTGTATATATAAGAACTTCTAGAATATTGTACCATGCATCAGATCGACAAATAGATCAGACCAATGATTATAAGTTGTGTGTAAACAGTACGTTACAAAAATGTAATGGGAAAGTTTTGAAATTTACAACCACCAAATTTGAATGGATTAGCATTTGAGTTAATAAAATGGACTAGACTTACACTCCCCACATAAGGAATAATGTGTATTATTGTCAAATTCATGGATAGGATGGACTTAGTCTTATGCAAGAATCATAGAATTAATTACAAAGCTGCCAAACGTAACCTTAGGTTGTTACTTGTTAGGTAACATTGTCAACAAGGACAAGCTAAGACATTAGTCATATGTAATAAATGTTTAATTTCTAATGCCAAGCTAAGATCGATCAAATTTGATTTTTTAAGAGCATGTTTTTAAATACACAATGAAAAGATTTGATTGGTATAAATTAATTTAAGGAATGCTTGGTATACATACATAAGTATTTAGTTGATCAAAGTTTAATACTTAGATAATGATGTCTTAATATTTATATTCATTAGATACATATGAATTGATGATCAAAATTTAATAAATTAATCAACTAGGTTATTTTACTTAATTAGTATAAAATATGATACACATATCATGACCTGAATTAAGAAATGAAGTATAATATAACAACTAGCAAGCACATGTAACTAACATACCTCCTTTGTCCAACAAAAATCATATAATAGAAAAAAAACTTATGCATAAGAAAATATATTTAACATAATGTATAAAATTATGCAAGTTACAAATATTATTAATTTTATTGAATATGACAGTTTTTATTGATTATTTTAAGAGAATAAGTAAGATAATTTAATATTTTTAATGGATAAAGGGAGTATATCGGTATACACTACTAGAAAATTCATGATTTACAATGAGAACTTATAACTAACGAAGCTTATTCCGTCACAACTTTGCAACGATTTTGCATTTCATTGCACTTTTGCAATGGAACAAAATTTCCATTGCAACTATATATGGTGCAAAACATAGAAAGAGTGCCAAAATTTAGTGGGAAACACTTTTGCAACATATATTTTAAGTCCATTACCATTATTTTAATGGAATTGGCAACGAATGTAAAATAAAATGGTTATTATTATTATTTTTTTCTAAAAAAATTGAATCAATTGCAACGAAATAAAATTCATTACAAATATAAAATTGCAAGGCTAATATGTTTGGAATGTCACCCAAGACCAATGTGTTTGATGAAATATATACCTCTTATTAGATACTCGATCATGAGTCATTAGAATGTCCTTGTGTGTTCTAAAAGTGTAGAATGATCTTGAGAAAGGCTTCATCCATATTAAAATGTCATCCATCATTAAGTCAATTGAATCTCACTCTTGGTCCCGATGATTTGGTTATACTTTCTAGACTTAATCCAAGTTCCGATCCTATTCCCCTCTATCTTTCCTATTATTGTGTCATTTCATTTGCTATTTGTTTTGTTACTTGTCATGCATCATCAATCTTTGTTTGGGCTTGATTTCTACAAGAAGATTATATATATGTACCTTGTGCTTGAGAACACATAAGCTTTACTCCTATCGCTAATCTTTTAATAATGATATTCTCACACAAAACTCACTCAAAAATATAATACTCTTCATCAATTTGTCTCCAACCCTACAAGAATCACCAAACATGCTTAGGTGAAAGTATATTAATACAAGTGCAAAGCGTGAAGGCCCTGCAACTAATTAAACATTGAACATATAAAGACTGGTGCACAATCTGCAATTGTCCGTCGATTAAAAACCCTTTTCAAGGAATTTACAATTCATGATGAGGGAGGGGCCGATACTAGTCTATTTGTGTACTCGTAGACTAATGACACTAAAGTTCATGCACCAAGTGTAATAATGACTCATATGCACTAGCCTAATAAAGGTTCGAGTACCAAGATGAGAATTGTATATTGAGGATTATATATTTTCTTTTAATTGATTCAGCATAATATTCGAATGCTCAATGCTCAATGATTCGTCACGAGACAAACAACCCAACAAAATAATATCAAGCTAAGGAAGAGGCACAACCCCTAGGTCAACATATAATAAGTTCTTATCTAGCCATGGCAATCTTTAGCTAGACCTCAAATTGCCCGTCTTGAGAAAGATGAGCTGATGACAACATCAAGTCTAATAATATGAAAACTAATAGGCGCGCGGCTAAAGGCTTTTACATTGGTTTGTTTAGTTACTTACCTTACATAACCAATTAATATTTAGAACTTTAATTTTGCAAGGTCAAGTACTAATAGATAATAGCATTATCATATTTCCATTATATATATATATATATATATATATATATATATATATATATATATATANATATATATATATATATATATATATATATATATATATATATATATATATATATATATATATATATATATATATATATATTAGGACCGTTCCAATAAAAATTGGGATCATGTGCAATATCTTAATTTGGGCCCCTTTTTTCGAGTAATTTCTATATATAAAAAATAATATTTGTTCAAATTTGTGTCAAAATATAAATATTGTATAAAAAATACATCTAAAATTTCATTTAAAAAGTGGCATGCGCCAATGCACATTTAGACATAAAATCTTCAACTAAACTTTTGATATCAACTTCTTCCAAAATCTCATTTTCAATCGAGATTAAAGCTAATCCATTGAGTCTCTCTTGCAACATACTTGATCGTAAATAAGATTTCAACAATTTCAACTTTAAACAACTCCCTTTTGCAACTTGTCATAACTAAATAAAAAAAAACTAAAAGTTCCTTCATATACTTCATATTGCTCAAACCTCTGGGTCAATAAAATAAGAGTTAATTCCATTTTTGGTCCTAGATTTATAGGTGACATTCCACTTTTAGTCCTCTTTTATCAAAACATCCACATTTGGTCCTAGTATTATTGTGGCATGACTATTTTTGGTCATCCGTCAACAAAATTGTTGAAATGTCGTTAAATACAATGATTTTTCAATCATTTTTATATAAAGTAAGTTGACCCCGCTATATTTTTATGTTTATTTTTTTGAAAAAATCTGTAATTGAAGACCGAAATGCCTTTGTATTTAACGACATTTCAACAATTTTGTTGACGAAGGACCAAAAATGGTCATGCCACAATAATACTAGGATCAAATGTGGATGTTTTGATAAAAGAGGACTAAAAGTGGAATGCCACCTATAAATCTAGGACCAAAAATAGAATTAACTCATAAAATAATAGCTTGATCTACGATGTATAAAAAAATAAAGAACGCTAAAAGATTATTCTGGCGATAATGAAGTGTCATTAATACTCTCATCAAATTGTCTTTTTCTACGAATTTGAGTTTCTTTTTAATGAATTTTTCAAGAGCTCCCTTTTGAGATTGAGTTAGTTTCTCAAGTCTTATTTTATTTTTATGCTTCTCAGACCCAGACGAATATTTTCTAGAAGACATAATTATAGAATTCTAAGGAAGAAAAATTATTTAGAAACTCTATGAATAAATAATTAATCAAGAAACAAATTCTTGAATATATTATTCTAAAATCATAATTATTAATTAAATCATGCCAATAAAATAATAAATAAGAATTGTGAAATAATACGTAATTTTAATGACATTTGGGAATTGACGATTTGACAATTCTTATTTATTTTTTTAATTAAATAATCTCATATTAGGAATTTTAAAAAATTACATGACAATTCTTATAATTTTTGCGTACAGCTAATATGATATTTGGGAATTGACGATTTGACGAATTGTGTACTATGTAGGCATACTAGGCAATAAATTAAAAATGGTAATAATATATCATATATGCTAATTGCTACGGAGTAATTGCGGTTTGAGAATTGTCATTCTTAATATTAGAAATTAGGAACCACCAATAAGTTGTGTACTGTGTCTGTGTACCTATAATTTTTTTTTTTTTTAATATGGGGCCCCAAAAAATTGGGGGCCTTGTGCAAAGGCCTCTATATATATATATATACCCCATCTTCTATAGTAAAAAAAGACTTTCACCTTTTAGACATCATTAGTCTCTAAGTGAGAGCATGTTGACTAAACCATTGCCTCCATTTGTACTTGATTTAATAATCTCCTGTACTAGTGTGTTAATAGCTTGTACAAACTTAGTTTCACTTATTGTTTAGCATAATAATATCTATAAACAGACTCGTTAGCTTACTCCACCTATCTCTAGTGTTAATTAAATTGTCTAACATACATTCAACTCATATCTTACCCCATTTGTAGAGTGCATTGGGCCAATCATTTTGGACTTAGGCAATGAATTTTACACCAACAATTTGAATCGGGTAAAAGTAATTTTTCATTCTTCTAAGAAGATAAATTTTATATATTTATACGCTCAAAATGGTTAATGAATGCATCAAAAATTGATATGATTATCAAAGTTTACCTATGAAATAGATAATAATTTGTTATTGTCTCATACTGTTAACCAAATCGAAACAAAGGAGAACCTTCTCTATATATAGGAGGTCGGGCGGGGTTCAATTTTTATTTTTTTGTATTGAGAAAAGCTCATCAATCTAGCTAATATGAAAGAACCAAGCATCTTATTAATTTTTCCCTTTAAATAGTATTAACAATAATCTTTTAAGTTCTTTTATTAATTTGATTTCATTTAATTTAATATATTAATTAATTTTTCATGACAAAGGAGTTTGTAATGAAAAAATCTATTAATGTTTACATAATTGTTGCAAAATTTCAATGGACAATAGCTCCGATCCATTGCAATGATTGTAATGGATTAATAATGGTTAAATCATTACAAACTTGCAATGGCAAATTGCAAGGAGTAAACGCTAATGCAAATTTACAATGCATTTTATTAATTTATTAATTTATTAATTTTCTATTTTACTTTATTTTTTGCAATTCAACGTGAATTGTGTTGCAAGGAGCGTTTATTCAACGGAAATGTGTTTCATTACAATGCTGTTACAAATCATAATTTACAATAGAATTTATGAGTTTTGTATTGAAATTTTACCATTGAAAAATGTGAATTTTCTGACTATATATTAACAAAGTCATTATATATATTATATTTGATTACCTTATTCTTTATCACTAATACGTATGTGCTTACACCCTAACTGTGAAATTGACAATATTATATTTTATAATACATATTTGATTGCTTAGAGAGCACTCATTTCATATGGGATAAAAGTATTTATAAATATTATCTAGAGGCTTAAGACTTTTGTTATTCAACCATGATAACTAATCAATATGAATGTTATTGTAAACAAAATATTTTGAGGTAATGTATTTAAATCTAATCATAAACATGCTTGTTCGATCCATAGGTTTAATAAAGAGTCTATTTTATTTAATTTCTTCTATAAACACATGCACTAACATAACACTCATTTACATTACCACTTAAAAATTGCCATTTTTTTTCTTATTAAAATCACTGCTTAATATTTCTTTTTGATATTACAAATTTTTTAAAAGTAATTTTTTTTTAATTTTTATTAGTTAGATTTGAGGTTAAAAGCACCCAACACAATAATTAAATATAAAAAATTAACACAATAATGACATGTAAAAAAAGTAAATAATAGAAAATATTAATTGTACTCTAAAAATATACTTTGGTCACATGTGTTGCCTCTGTGTAAGGGAATGCCAAAAGGGAAAAAGCAATCAATCATCCAACACATTAGGGAGACCATTTAAGTGACTATTTGATTATATAAATATCAGTGATCTCCACTTCTAATGTAGGTCGGATTAAAGTGGATTCGGCTTTTTCTAAGTGAGATAACCAAGAAATCGATATATTTTACGTTCAAAATGGATAATGGTGAATGAGAAATTAATTCTCAAAGAATGCCATTTGAGTTGGAAATATGGTTATGAAGTGGGTTTGCATTAGTACAAATACAGCCCCCTTTTTAGAGGAGTTTGAATTGAATAACACAAAGACTTTAATTTCTTTTGTGCATAGTGTTTGCCCCCTAATACCATTGAGAGGTACCAAATAAGGTTTTAAGGCAAGCGCGCATTATGTGTGACACACAACTCGAATTTATTTTTCTTGATCATCAATTGACTTTTTTAGTTGGCATATTTTTAGAGAGTAGAATAAATAAAGTGAGAATACATAGAATTCAAATCGTAAATATTAGAAAGTAATATTAATAGAGAATTATAAGAGGGTGAGTCTCTTGTTTCGTGAGGCTGACTCAGGTCTAGATGGAAATGTGATACTTATGGTAAAATAAATTATTTGTTATTTATAAGGAAAAAATGTAATACTTTTGAGGGAAATATAATACTTTTAAATAAAAATGTAATATTTAGGAGTTGAACAATTACTTATGAAAAAAAAGTGCAATATTAATTGTGAATAAATTAATTGATTGTTACTTAATGAGAGAAAAATTAAAATATCATTAATATTTATGGAAAACTGTGATACTTTTGATGAAAAATGTAATACTCTTAAATAAAAATGTAATATTATAGGAGTCACTTATAGAAAAATTGTAATGCATAGATGAAATGTGTAATATTTATGAAAAACACAACCCATTTTATAAATAAAGATGCGTAAAATAGTTTCATAAGAGATTTTGTCATGACTTTTAACATTTTAGAATTTATATTTTGGATGAGAATGTCTAGTAGTGTAGTTAGTTGCAAATAAAATTGAATAACATTAAAAAAAAAAAAAAAAAAAACTTGCCTTTTCCATGAAATGATTTGAAATTGTTGATAAAATTTGTTGTGTATGTTTTGAATAAAGAAACATAGCAATTTCCTGAAACATACAAAACAGTTTCGGGGAAATAGAAACGTAGGATTTGGGGGAAACTTGGAGAGGGTGAAAACGTGTAAGAAGGAAGACTGGGACAACATCTCCAACCAAACCTGTGTACTGTACTCCACTCCTACCAAAACAATTCATCTTTGAAAATTAACATGAAATTACATCGCCCCCCTTTGACTTAGTCTATAACTAAATTCTTCTTCTTTTCTTTTTAATGTATGTATATATTTTTCTTATTAAAAAAGCACAGAATCATGTGACGATCTTGGAGAGTCTTGACCCAAAGGCAATTAAAAAGTATAGTGAAAAAATATCATAGTAAAAAAAGATATTTAACTTTTTATATATGTGTTGACTTCAAAATAAAAATGCATAATTCCAGATTTTTTTGGGTCATTTCTTAACCAATAATCAACTAATACCACATACCAAGATTAATTTATTCATATCTCATAAAACTTTAAAAGATCGGGACGCTCTAACTATAAGAGGCATCTTATACAAGAGGGAGTTTAAACTCTCGACCTCTCTTAAAGGATAAGAGTACACAACAACTGATGCCAACTAAGCTGGTTATTTTATTTTTATATATGACATAACTTAATGCTTACTCTCGATGACATAACTGAAGACATCTCAATTAAGAAATACTAAATTATACAGTATTAATGATATTCTCAACAAATAAATTTAACTTAAAAGATTGTACAAGTAGTATACATAGATTTAAATTATAATACAATAATATAATATTGAAATCCTAATCCATAATCAAACAAGGCAGAATAATATATGGACCCTGGAGAGACCGGGCCATGGGCAGAACAATTGACCATAGACAATTTTCACATATAAAAATGGGCAGTGGCTACACCAATTATATTCAAGAAAGGAAACTCAACAAACAATAAATTCAATTCGATCTCAAGTGTACATATAATCAAACCTTCAATTCCATGCTGCAACTTTTTTCCACGCGCTTCCATGGCTCATCAGCACATCCAAGATAGCCCCAAGAAGAAGAAGAAGAAACCTCCCAAGAAAACCGTCTTTCTTCGTTGCTTTGGATTTTCAGGCCGCCGGCGAGATAATAATAATGATAATCTGTTTTCCGGTGATATCGATAAACCCAAATCGCCGCCCTCCGCCGCCGGCAAAAGGAGAAGATGGCTTAGCCTTTCACTGTGCCGGAAGCAAAAATCTGCCGCCAAAACTGTTCCCATAGCCGACGCCACGGCGGCGCCGGCTGATGATGAGGTCAACCGCAGCAAAGAAATTCATGTTGTTAAGTCAGATAGTAGTAAGAAGACCTCTTCCAAAAACCGCCAACTTCCGGCGACTCCCGCCGCCAGCGCCGGCGGAAGCCCTCCCGGAGAAACTATCCTTCATAAGACCAGTAAGGTATGTTAATCTTCCTCCCATATACCTTAATTTTACCCAAAAAAATTAATAGTAGATCATCTGATTTAAAATCACTGACTTTAAAAATAAAGGACCTTTAAATTTTCTTGATTAAGAGATTACTTAGATTACTAAAAATTTACCTAATTTAGCAACTCAACATTTTTTTTAGTACTATTAACTCTGTTACAATGCAGTATTTGTTTATAACTACTTTCTGAACCTACTAAAGTACAAAGAGTCAACATGACCTCCATTGATGCTCGAAACTTAATATATTGAAAAAAATATCTGAATTTTTACCCCTTTTTCTTTAAATTTCTATTTTTGGCAGTTTGTGGAAAAAAACAGGAACTAACTCAGTAAACTGTTGTACTTGAATCTGTTTCAGGCTAGCAGGTACGATAAAACTGAGAGCACCATCATCGAGAAAACCAAAACCTCGGATCACTCGAACTCCACAGAACACCTCATCACGATTCATAATAAAAAGGCATCCAAGAAAAATATCTCTGCCGGAGCAACGGACGACAAGACCGGAAAGTCACAAATAAAGAAGAAAAAAACGGTGGCGGTCCACGGCGGCGATAATTCCGAAAGCAACATTGACTCGACGAGAAACCAAGATTTTACATACGGGATGTCGTTGTTAATGGTGATTTTAATAATAATGTTGTTTTGGGGGAGATTATGCGCCATTGTTTGTACGGCTGCATGGTTCTATTTCGTGCCACGAATCAAGAGAAATAATGAAGAAGAACCACCGGAAACTACACGGCGGAGCGACGGCGGCGGTGGGGTTTCTAACGACGCCCTCTATTTCAGCTCGGCGGAGAGGAAGAAGAAGGTGGTGTTGGATGGATTTCTTGAGAGAAATCATCGTACGACAATAATTTTGTAGATATCATCATATATATATATCGTTAATTACTTTTTGTCTCAAGAAAATTTGGTCACTCTTACTTTTGAATCCGAAAGATGTTTTACTTTGAAACATTTTATGTATTGGTTTATTTGGATATAATCAAGTTAACTTAGTTTAGGAAAGTTTTGGTTTTGTAAATTAAAGTTTCTTGAACGACAAGGAGTTGGAAGAGACTGTGTACAAGGTCACATGGTGTTACTTTCCAGTCTTTCCTAAATGCACTTCCACTTTGATATTTTATCTATCTTATTTATTATTATTTTTGTTAATTCAATTATTTTTTAAAAAAATTTGTTAATGGTTTTTAAATTTGTCTTTTTTATAATTAATAACATATTTAGTGTAATTTCTAAATATATAAATTTTATACGCGGATACTAAATTAAATATTATGAAAGGTTGAATTGTAAATAATTTTAGATAAATGTAGTTAAATGAACTAGACACCTAAATTGTGAAGAGAGTATGAGACCTAAATTGTGAATAAGGAACAAGTTTAAAAAAAAAATTAAAAATAAAAAAAAATTAAAAAGAGTAAGAGACGAAAAATTGAATAATTGTAAACTAAATATATCGTTGACTTTGTGGTCCAATTGACAAGGTGAACTATGATTCGTGTTCATTTTTAGTGTATTATCGATTTATTTTTTATATGCTCATTGTATTTTGATACAAATTCGTTTTTAATTAGTGTTCTACATGTAAAAATGAACCTACAATATAATACCATACTAGCTAAAATAAACCTATACTACGGATCCATCTCGTAAGATGGACCCTGATCCAATATATAACGATGGGTAAGAGACAGTACAATGTAGCTTGAGTAAAAATAATAATAACTTTTTTATGGTAACGACATAGGACATGAGTTTTACTTTAAAGAGTTTATAGTAGCTAGAGTTATTATTTTCCCTTCACAAATTTGTTAGAAAGGAAATTTGAATAGTCTATAGTAGCTAGAGTTATTATTTTCCCTTCACAAATTTGTTAGCAAGGAAATTTGAATAGTCTATAGTAGCTAGAGTTATTATTTTCTCTTCACAAATTTGTTAGAAAGGAAATTTGAAAATACAAATTGCCTATCATTTCATCAATAGAAAGAGGATTAATTAGAAGGCTGGGAATGGAGTTGGGGAGAAAATTTTGACTTTTGTGGATAATAATTAGAAGGCTAAGGCTGATTCAAAACATTCTAATAAAATAATAAAAACAATCATATATGTCCCACGTTCAAACCTCGTTTAGTCGTTTTTACCTTTAATTTCAGTTGCATATTATAAGGATTGGAACAACTGCTTCAAATATAGTATTGGGAAGTAGCAGTTGTGGTACCTCAATATCCGCAGCATTATTAACTAAATGGCAATTGGTGCATACAATACGACAACTTGCTTCTTGGGGATTTCATGGAATTGAACTTGGGTTCACGAATGCTAGCTTGTTACTTAATGCTATATATAATATAATGAATCTTAGTTGGACAAGGATTCCTTCACCCTAATTAAGGGATTAATTAAGTTGTTGTACGATGAGTGTGGTTCACATTTCACAACACACTACACCAAGGCAATTATTCATGTAAGAAGTAATATACCATGTACAACAAACTTAAAGCTAGGGTGCAAGTATTGATCCTGTTTGGTAACATAGTTGGCAATTTTAACTTATTTGATCACTATTAGATGTTTGACTTGGTTAAACAACCAATATAAGGGTGTGTTTGGTTGGGGGGTTTAGGCATAAGGTATGGGTATCAAAGTGATTGTTAGTGTTTGGTTGATAGGTTTTGTGAATGCTACTATGGGTTTGGAATACCCCATTAATGGCAAAACCCATACCCTTATTAAATAAGGGTTTCATCTTCCTTCATCATTTCTTCCCCAACTATTAATAATCATTCCCATTCCACCCAACTACCAAACATGCTAAATACTTTCACCAAAACCCATTACCCTTACCAAGTATTTGATACCCATTCCGATTCCGATTCCCATGTGCGAACCAAACGCACCCTAAACCCAAACGCACCCTAAACCCAAAATGTTAAAATTCAAAAAACAATCTTTTTCGTTCAGTTTTTTGAGAAAGTCATTTTGTATGTAATCAGATATCAATTAACATGTAATTTACCAAACATCTTTTTACAATCGGCTAATGCTATTAACTAGTCAAACCCACTAACCTAATCAGCTAACAACTATTTACCAAACACCCCCATTATTTGAGGATGTGCTCTGAGTAAATGGTACAAAGAGACATCTTGTTCTTGATTTAGTGAATGGTATAAGGAGATGACTAAAGGCTATATTTGTTCTCACTTGGGTGTGAGTGCTATGGATTAGGAGGATTCTTTCGAGGCGCATGTCAAAAGTTTCAAGTTTCATATATATATATATATATATATATATATATATATTCAATCTTTTTATGTGTGTATGAGATACAAATAATTTGTTTATTATATCATTTGGCGTTATAACTTGAGTGATAACAATAATAATCCAACCATAACATGCAATGTTAAAACTTATATTTTGAATATAATTGTGAATTGAATCTCAAAATAACAACTTTTGAAGAATAATTTACCTTATGTCAAAACGATGAAGATTTTATAATCAAATCAGTTGTGTATATTGATTTTATTTGTCAAAAGAGACAGGTCCAAACATGTGATGTGAAAAAGGGGCTTTGTTGTAGATGTGAATTATATTGGCAGTTAGAAATGTCACGTGGCCCAGTTCAAGTGCCATAATATGCGCAATTTATATCATGGACCAGGGTGGTGGACCCTGGTCTCAACTCTCAAATAGCATCGTTTATAAATTCAATACCCTCTTTGTCCCTTGTTTGTCTGGTTCGATTAATGAAGTTTGACTGAAGTTATTTATAATTTAATTTTTTATAATATTAAATTTAGTATTGATATATAAAATTTATATATTCAAACATTATATTAAAAATACTAAAGTTAACTAAAATAGTTTACATTCAATTTTAACATTAAAAGTTAATGTTATTAGTGAATAACGTTTATGATATATATGTTTAAAATTGAATGTGTCATTTGAATTTATACTCCTCTAGTCCTCTATTGGTTAATGAGACTTGTATCAAATTATAAACAATTCAATTTTTTGTAACATTTTATTTAGTATTAGTTAATAAAATTTATATATTTAGAAATTACATTAGTATATAAAAAGATAATTTAAAAATGATTTTTAAAAAATAAAATTAAGAAACAAAGAAAGTGAAATTGACCTCCTACTAATGAAAATATAAATTTATAAAATAACCTTGGGGGCTTAGCATAGTAATTTGTTGTCTGACTTAATGTCACGAATGAAAGCAACAGTGTGGGTCCGAATCTCACTGAAAACATGGATGGAATAAAGACTCAAGATGATGGAAGGTGTGGATTGAATATCTTGTCTGCGCATGAAGACTAGAGTCAGACTAATGTTTGACCTGTAGACTAATTGCAATAACGATAGGGGTGAGATCTTGTAGACTTAAGATTAGTCCGAGAAAAATAAGATTACCTACATATAAAAAATTATAAAATGTGATATAAACCATATAATTAATGCATAAATTCAGTAAACATTTAATTAAATTCTCCAAAATGATATTTAAATGAAAAAAATAAAATGAAGCAAAGGGAATATCTTCATAAATATTTGGGTAGTTAACACAAACAAAACGACCACCTTTTTGTAGATTTCGAACTTTTGGGGTATAATAAGAGTATGGTCCAATTTGGTTGTCTGCTTCATAAGTTAATAGCCACCTAACCTTCCCCTTTGGACAATTATATATTAATAAATACGAAATGGATTTAAGCATATCCACACCAACTGATCATACATAATATATTCATATTGCCCCCACCTATTACCTCACTAGATTTGTTTAAAATCATAGCTTAGAGCAACTTCACTAGTTATTATTATTTTTTTTAATGGTAACTAGGAGAGAGGAGAAAAAAAAAATATTTTGGTGTCATATTTTATTTTTTTCAATTTAATTTTTCTCGTGTGAAACAAATAATTTAACATTATAATGTTAAGCGTTGTAACTTGAGTTATAAAAATAATAATCTAAGCACAAGGTGTTAAAACTTATATTTTGAATTGTAAATAATCTTAAAATAACAGAATTTAATGCATAATTTACTTGCTGTCAAACTCATATTTAGAAAAATTAATTTGTCAAAAGAGACAGGTCCAAACATGTGATGTGAAAAAGGGGCTTGTTGTAGAAGTGAATTATATTGGCAGTTAGAAATGTCACAAGGCCGGTTCAAGTGCCATAATATGATAAGTATTTAATTTAAGAATAATGTTAACTTCTCATAAATTTACCTTCTAAGTTTATCTGCTCACATGACAAATACAATTTTTTATTTTATGAATTGGTTCACCCTACAAGAAGTTAACAAAATAAATCTACTTAATAATAATTAAATAGAGAAAACTCCAATTATATAGTGTAACATCAAAAGATAAATATTAGGAGAGAAAATTTAAGAGAAATGTTGTTCTCTAGACAGGAACCTTTGACTTGGTTGCCTTTGATTTTTTATTTTTAAATTTTCAAATATTTTTTTTGCATAATATGTCACACCAACATTTATAAACATTTCTAGGTGATAATTGATCATTTGGAACGGATTGCACGATTTTAAAATGTTCAAGGTCTAATTGTACTTAAGTATTTAAGTATTTATCAAAACAAAATGAACATTCACTTTAAAAAAAAAAAAAAAAGAAGTTAAAAAGCAGTGTTGTAGGTTTCAAACTTTTGTCTTATAAGAGCACTAGTCTTTTTTCTTTTTTTTTTTTTTTTTTGAAAACAGAGCACTAGTCTAATTTGGTTGTCTTTTTCATAAGTTAATAGAAACCTAACCTTCCCCTTCGGAGATTTATTAATAAATACGAAATGGATTTAAATACATCCATATTGCCCCCCACCTATTACCTCCCTAGATTTGTTGAAAATCACACATTAAATATCCCTCCTGCAAAATATTCAATTAAACGGAAATACTAGATGACAAGATAACAGTATTCTCAGCTATCAACATGCACTACTTTGATGAGAATTAGGAAAAAAAGATAAATATTTAATCAAACAAAAGAAATACTAGAGTACAAGATAATAGTATTACGTGTACTGCTTAGATGAGAATTAGGAAAAATAAAAGCATTTAGCTTAATAAAAAAAAAGTTCCATTTATCGTATGATGTAATATAATTCATTGTTAGATAAATTTGGTGGCAACGAACACATAGTAACGTTGAAGTATGTTGTGTGGTATGATAACCAATCACATAAACAAGAAAACCTGTAAATATAAAAATTATACACAGGGATATATTTGTAAATATTATTTTCTTAAATTTGCATAAATATTAATTATCTACTAGTTTTATAATTAAAAATATTACTACGTATATTAATAAATAAAAATAATACACTAAATGCAAACTCCAAAATATTAATAAAGACTCCAACTTAGCTTCATGTAAATATAGGCGAACAAATGAGAATGATGCAATTTTTTTTTTTTGGAGTACTACCGTCAATACCGCCTTTACTGAAGCTCGAACCCATAACTACCCATTTGGTAGAGCCACTTCACGCTGCTTGACCACAAGGTCATTGGCAAAATAATGCAATTGGTTATATAGGTCTTAAGATTAGAAAACTTATTTAGTTTTAATTTAGAATTTTCATACTTTGAAAGGAAAAAATGGGATTTAAAAATATTTATTTTTAATTTAGAATTTTCATACTTTGAAAGGAAAAAATGGGATTTAAAAAGTCAAACATAGCTGATCCACCTCCTCCTTGCTAGTGGTACAAATCATTTTCTAAGTATTTTAGGCAAAACTTGAAGCCCAAAGACCTAAATGAAGAAGATAAGATTAACATTTGATATTCTAAGGTTGTAAACTAAGAATATGATAGTCTAAGAATGCTAAAAACATGATGACATGATAAAGTATCATTTACTCAATAAAATTCCAAACAGAAAGTGGACACATACCATGTCACATAATCTTTAGGCTGATTGAACATAATGGAATGCATGAACATAAGAGAAAGCCAACTCATCAAAAAATTTTAAAATAAAGTAAAAAATGAAAATCAAGAATGCAACACCATCACACTAATAAGACAGAAAAAGAATTATCCACTAGAGCTATTAAGATATGCATTTGTTTAGGAAAAACAGGTCCCATGTTATTGCAAATGACATCAGAAAACATAGCAGCAATGGTCCAATGGAATGATCAAACAGCTTTTAATTATTAAACTCCATAATCCAAAACATCTTAAAGGGAACACACTTGCGCCAATAGTTATACCATGGACCCGGGTCCACCTTGCAAGGTGGACCCATCACAATTTACATAGTGAATGTTCACAATTCAAATTGTGAACATTCAGTATGTAGAATTAGTTGTGAACATTCAGTATACAAATTGTGAACATTCAGTATGTAAAGTCTACTGAATAATTTGCCCACTTGAGCTTGCAATCATAGTCAAGTCATTCAGGATTTAGATGTCATGTCAAAACGTAGATGTATGTTAATAAGAATCTAGGGTAAAAAGCTAATAACTAAACAAGCAAAATTTTGTGGACCTACTTTTGAAAAGATTTGATACCAATTCATTATATTGATGTCAATCTTAGAAAAGAGATGTCTCATTTCCTTTCTTGTCACCACCAATCTCAAAATGCTTGCACCTCTGCACAACCAAATTCCACCAATCCAATTGAAATCATCAAATATAGACGAATGCAAACCAGAAAGATATGAAAATGTACAAAGCTTACAAATTCTAACAACTAACCTTGATAGCATGTTGTGAAACATGTTTGCAGCCTTGGCGCTGCAACCTCAACACAATCTTCTAGGTTGTTTTTGCCTGGTTTAGAGGAGGTAGATAAAAGCATCATTAGCCGTGAAACTGCATTGCCACACAGCCAATGCTATATATTTCCCTTACGTTGCACTAAACCAATTCTCAATATTTCGTCATTTCTTTCACTAAACGAATTTTCAACATTTCCCCAATTCTAGAGATAATAGATTAGAAAAGCTTCATATCATACTTTCTTGTGGAATGCGATCATAACACTTCCCCTGAGCAGCAAGGCTATCTTTCCCCCTTCTTGTATTGGGTGACCTTGTGCAAGGTGCGCTTTCCAACACTCCTTGGATTTGCAATATGTCTTCTTCGTTTTTGGAACATTCACCTGTAAGATTCAGGCAACCAATCAGTCTCTTACACAGCACATAACAAATAATTGCATTCAAAAAAAGAAACAAAGAGAAAATGCATAACTCAGTAATTAGTATGAACAACAACAGCCTTTGTGATTGGACAAATTGCTCACAGTTACCTGCCTCTAAAAATGGCACTGGAATTTGTTCTGCTTTGTGCAAAGGCTTCTGCTTACAAAGCAATAATAGAAGTGAATGCTACTTCTGATAAACTCAAATTTCCAACATGTGATGTAAGCTGATATTAGACCCTTTCAATGAGGTCATTCGGTCATGTTACCAATTTCTGAAATATGGAGATGTTCAGGGATGCGGCCATCTTCAATTAGAGTTTTTACATCTGATGAAGTCCTTGGATCAGTGAACATGATTAGTATTGCATCTTTAAGAACTGAATGGTACTTGTCACTTAAACCGGGGAAAATGTCCTTCTGGACCATCCTTCCTAACAAGGCATAAGCTGCACTTGGATTTGATTTGGATATAAAAGCATTAATTAGGACTATATAGATGAAAACATCGGGCTCCATATCCTTCTCTTCCATTTCCAGTAAATAAACCAGAGCATCATCTGGTTTGCTACACTTGCAAAGCCCATTAATGATAGCCACAAAAGAAATCCTATTTGGAAAGCACCTTTTGCTCTCCATTTCAACCCAAAGCTTCATAGCATCATCTGGTTTTCCAGCATTGCATAACCCATCTATTAAAGTAGTGTAAGTAATGACATTTGGTTCCTGCTCGTTTTCAACCATCCTCAAGAAAATTAGGATAGCTTGATCAATATAACCACTTTTACACCATCCATCAATGAGTAAGTTGTAAGTTACAACTGAAGGAACAAGCCCTTTATCCAACATCTCATTCAAAAGATCCTGGGCTTCCAGTACTCTTTCAGTTTTACATAGCCCCTTTACTATAACATTATAAGCAACCACATCAGGGCAATAACCACGCACACAAATTTCTCTGAAAAGCTCCATAGCTTTATCCATTTGCTGAATTTTCAGGAGGCCATCTATGGCCGCTGAATAAGCAACCACATCAGGGAGGAAGCCTTCTCTAACCATTTCAGCAAGGAAATTACATGATATGACTGCTTTCCCATCTTGGCAAAGTGTCTTAATAAGCAATGTGTAGTTTTTTATCCAAGGCTCATGACCATTCTCACGCATTTCCCTCACCATACCAAGAGCCTGTTCAACATCCCCTTGCCTACATAAGTATCTAAAAATGGAATTGTATGTAAAATGAGTTGGCTTGAATCCTGATTCATTCATTTCAATCAGAAGCCTACGACATTCACCCAAGCGATCCAAACTGCTTAGACAATCAATTAAAGTATTATACAGTAGCACACTGCGTTTACAACCAAATTGATCCATATCTCGAAAGAGGATGAGAGCCATATCTAATTTATCAGACTTGCACAAACCATCAATAACAGTTTCAAAAGACAAGGTATCAGGGTGAAAAGTTTCCTTCATCAAGAAAAGTTTATCATCATAAAAATCACAGTCATATTCCATTCCCATTGTTGCTCGAAGTAGATGATAGGCTTTATCAGTAGAACCTTTATTAATTAGACCTTTTAGAACAGAATTGTAGATCAGAATCTTTGCTTTTAAATCCAACTTCAGATTCCGTATCTTCAGCAACTGGATCATATCGCTCTCTTCAGGAACACAAGATAAAAGCTCAGAAATAATTTTAACATCAGGGTTTAGACCAGATTCATTCATGACTCTGAATAACTGCAAAGCTTTCTCGGTCTCCTTATTCCGGCATAGCCCTCCTATTAAAGCACCATAAATCGCAATATCTGGGGAAAATCTCAGGTTCCGCATTTTATCCAATAGTAGCAATGCCTTGTCCATTTTGCCAGCCTTCACAAAGCCATGAATCAAGATGCAAAATGTCTTTTCACCTATGTTAATATTAAGTTCTTCCGTCCTCTCAATCAACTCGAATGCACTGCCTACCTCTCCCCACTTGGTAAATGACACCATCAAGATACTGAGTACATGGGCATCTACCCATCCCTTCTCGTGCATCTGATTGAAAATGTTCAAAGCATTTTCAAACTTCCCTGCATTGCAGTAACAATGTAAAACTGGAGTCAAAGCATATTTATCCAACACCCATCCATAGTCGTGCATCTCAGTCAACCTCAACTCTATCATAGCAACATCACTAGACTTCGAGATGACCTCCAACAAGCAACCATAAGTGTACTTATTTGGGATGCAAAGACCCAACCTCTTCAACTGATCAAACAACATATTAGCCTCCTTAACAAGCCCTTGATTACCCAAACACCTCAGAAAGAAACCCAATGCCCCAGGACTCATATAACATCCAGATTTAACTAACTTGCTGGCCAAGATTCTCAGTGGGTCATTTTGTCGAGCACGTGAAAGGATTTCGGCCATGGCATTGAAAGTGTAACAATTATGGTTATACCCCTGTTGATTCGAGGCCCAATCAAAGAAAATTTGGGAAATTCTCCAACTCCTGAGGCTTTTCAGAACCGATTCAACAATCTTAGGAGTGAGCTTTGATCCCAAGTCCAAGAGTTGTTGATTTTCCGAGGCGATGGGATGCTTTGTGAATATTGAAATGAGGGTATCAACAGTATTGAAATGTTCTGGACGGAGAAAATTATGGGAATTGGTGCAAATGGGTCGCAAGAGTCGAGTCAAAGAAGCGCTTTGGTTGAGTTGCACAATGAGTAGCTTTGTTGTGGTTGTTGTTACTTTGAAGACAAGGAAATGTGTCATTTGGGTTCTGTATAGTGCAGCCATTGAAAACTGTACACTGTTTTGGAGAGGATCGGCTTTTCTGCGCATTCAGGAATGCAATGGCAGTCTTTGCTTTACTCTTATATGAAAGAAATCCATCTACTGTTTTCTATAAGAGAAAATATAGACAATAAAAGGATTAGACTTCATAAGATATAAAGTACAACTATTTACAGAAAATAGAGATCCTGCCAATGTTGTCAAGCACTACTCTGTAATATTAAATAAATTCAACTCAACACAAGTCTAAAATAATGATTCTAAGATTGCTAGGCACTTGGGAGAATCAAACAGCTCCAAACAACAGAATAACAGTAACTTGCTTTTATCTATCAAACCATAGCACTTTCTAACATACAGAAAGCACAATAAATTCAAAATTCTACATAAAAACTCAGACTTTAAAAATCTAAAAGAAAATGGAGAACATACTTATGACAAACCAATATACATAGATATACAACTCATTATTTACTTTGTAAATTTCTCAAAATGGAAAGATAAAAATTTTTATTTCTCCCTGTACGTTGGAAAATTACTAAACCAATTAAGGACAGATCTCGCCTGCATTTTTTCTGTAATTAATATTTAAAAAATAAATTAAAATGAATTGGTCAACAAAATAGAATGTTGATAATCTCAAATAAAAGCGTAACAAAGGAAGGAATAGAGATTGATTGGGAAGTGGGAACCATGGTTGCCGAGTTAAAGGTTAGAAAAATACTTGTCTCTAAGCTGAGGCTGCGCAAATTAGCGTTGGCCATGAAGCAGGGAATATATAGGGGCATATTCCCTGAACCCAACCTGACACCCTCCCCGACTTTGGAGGAAATATTTTCCCCATCCCCACATCCGTGGGGATTTCCCGGGGGTTCCCAGAAAAATCCACTGGGGATGGCTATTCCCCTCAGGGAATCCCTGTCTCACATTTCAGTATATATTATACTCCGTACATAAAAGGGACAAGTAACATTACATGAAAGTGGAAAACAGCATTTGATCAAAGCCTAAAAGGAATTTAATGCAGGTATTGGAATCATTCCATTTAAAAGTCAAGAGTGTTATTCAAATTGCAAGTATCAGATTAATAACATAGCTATGAAAGACTGAAAGAAACTTACAAATTACATATTTGCATCACTGAATTAAAGAATTTTGAACAATGGGATCAAAAAGGAAAGATCATTAAAAATCAAAACAGTTCAACTACAAACTACATAGTGTCTGTTGAATTATTGATTAAAAATTCAAACCTACTGCTGATCTAACAAACCATCAGAAACCACTCGCAATTAAAAACCTCAATTCAGTCAATTGACTAACAACTACTGCAGTTCACAACTTCACATGTTGACCCACTGCTCATCTCAGCGAATTTATAATCCTCTGCTGTAAAAGTAACATTATATGCACTAAAGCCAAATATACATTAACTAAATATACACTTCTCATCTAAGGCAAAGGCGTCCTTTTTAAGATAGATAGTGGAACCTAAGAAGGATGGTTGGTGGGGAAAATGGATGCTGATGTTACTCGGGCTAATTGTATAAATACACAAAGCACATTTAACCAATTTAGTCTGGCATTATAATGCCAGAGCCAATTAAACAAGAAAAACAAAAAAACTGAGTTCGAATTATATGCTCATTATACAGAAAAAATCAGAATTTTTAAAATTAAATCAGCTAAATTTAGAATTATATTATATATATGCATAACATTATATCCGAAAATCAGAAAAAAAATATCAAGAAAAATCAGTAAAATTAAGAACAAAAGAAATGTACACATCATTATATAAATACACATTCGAAAAACAGAAAATGTCGAGAAAAATATACGAACATTCAAAAATCAGAAAAAATCAAGAAAATTCAGCGAAAATAGGGGGGAAAAAAACCTGCGTGGTTGCCTCCAGATTTGCTAAGGTTTTCCAGCAGTCTCCTCTAGCCGGTGGCCATACAGCTATGGCGCTGGCCGCCGGTAGTGGTCTTCCGCCTGGAGGTCTCCTCTCGCAGTCTCGGCAAACTTAATTGCTGCCTCGGTGAGCCGTCAGTGGCGAGGTTGGATCACGGCTGGCTGCGTCGATGGCGGTCGGCGCTGAAGGAGTGAAGTTTAGTGTGGCGGCGACGCCGCGTGGCGCTGTGTGAAGAAAGTGCTGATTGCTGAACTCTGAAAGTTTACGTATGGGTTGGGCCTGATAATCTTTCCTGTACTTGTAATTTGAGGCCCAATTAAGTATCTCAAGGCAAAATGTATCATGGACCAGAGTCCATGAAATTATGAGTCCTGATTTACAAAGATAATATTGTAGATTCATAAAAATAAAAGAAATAAGGGTTAAATAGGCCATTGAACTACACACAAAATTGTAATTAGACCATCGAATTAAAAAAGAATGTAATTTAGTTCTTGAACTACATAAATTCATGCAATTAAGTCCAAATTGACATGTTTACCTATAACTGTGCTGATGTGGCGGTTACCAATTTTTAAAATAATTTTAATTAAATTTAAAAAATCAGAAAAAAAAAACAAAAGAATTGCCGGTAATGAATCGTCTTTTTGTGATTTTTTTAAAACTCCCGATAAATGATTTTTGTGACTCTTTTTGTATTAATTAAATAAAATAGAATAATTAAGTACAGGATCCGTACTATATTTAGAAGCAATTAAATATATGTAACCATAATTAATTATGAGCACGAGATATGTGTGTCTAAACAGAGGTTTCATTTTGCTAGACTTTAAGGAATTCGAGCACGGAACCTACGTCGGCATAATTAAGAATCAATCAATTAATCATCCTGTTTTGATTATCCTCCACAATTAGTACTCAAATAGTTCAATCTTGGACGTTTTGAAAACTGTATGTATAATATTCTTGTCCAGGCGAAATCCCTCACCTCAATGATCAACATCCTAATTGACAGAATTATAGAATGGTAAATTACAGTAACTCAACGGCTTATTAAGTGGGAAAATCACTACTCAATGCTCATCCTCACAAGAAGGCGAAACTTTCGTGACTGTTAAGGCTCGATCATACATGTACATATGTATAATATCCTAATATCTTATCAAAACAATATAATATATTCTCAATTTCTCTTTTTGGGCCATAAAACAACAAATTAAAATAATCATTGATATTCACCAAACGAAACGTCTATGTTCATCTCCCTAGCTAACTCATGCATGCATCAGCTTTGATTTGTATATACCATATAGAAACAAGGCCACAAGGCCAGGCCAACAAGAGGTTCAAGGAATTTGGACTAAGGGTAAGATTTGACCTTTAATTATATTTCTGATCTGATCTGTTTTGAAGGTATGGTTAGGGAATAGAAGGCATATATTATCCACATGTTTCATCACATGGCCTCTCCATCTGATCTTTTCATTTGTATTAAAACATCTGAAGTGTCAAGTTTCTGTCATCAATTTGTTGATGGAGCTAAAATATCTCCTGTCACCAAGGAAGTAGGAACTAAGTACATAACTAGTGTGGGTTTCGTGTTATCTTGTCGAACACTTTGACCGGTCTAATAAGTATAATTAATACAAAAAGTCAATCGCCCACTCGTAATTACTAATGGCTAGGGTATTTATACATAAAAAGGAGAGTTTGGGGATATATAGGAACATGGCCAACAACTTGTTGATAGTCACTTCTAGCTGTCTTGCGCATACTTTAATTTCTATTAACTAGTTTTGATGGTGGTGAAATTGGCTGGTTAAAGATTATAGAACAATGCTAAATATCTCTACGAAATTTAGTTATTATTATTATTATTATTATTATAATATTAAATTTCTCAATTTACGCTATATTAATTAAGTCCACAGAATCCTTGCTCAAGAGCGTGGGAGGAAGTCATTTATTTTTTTGTCATTTCTAATGTGGCAATTTTTCATTAGCTGAGATTTCAAATAAAAAAGAAGAAAGTTAAAAAAAATAATAATAATAATATCTAACCACACAAAAATAGCCATATCAAGAGTGACAAAAATTGTGTGACTTTGTAAAGATAGGAAGTATTTTCCAAGATCATACTGTCACATGTGGCAAATTGTACTCTGGACCATGAATAAATGCTCCTTTTAAAATATGTCGAGAGTAAATTATTTGTGTACTGAAAATTCATTATTTGATAGCCTATCAAATAATGAATCTTCAGTTCACAAACAATGTATCTTCAAAAATAAATTTTTAATATATAAAAATGTACTTTTAGTATATTAAAAATATTTAGTATATAAAAAATGCATTTTTATGTCAGTGATCCACCTTATAAGGTAAACTATGGTCCATGATTGATCACATGTGTTCTTTTTATTAAATGGGCCTACCTTCACTCCTTAGACCCATCCAGCACTAGGCCCTCTTTGCTTGGGCTGGGTCAAGGACTATTTACCCCACCGCTTGTTAAATGGCAAACATGTTTCAGTGTTCCTGTGAGAAATGCTTATTCTACTTCAAATTAAATCACTTTTTAATTAAGTTTAACAAAATTTCTTTCTTATACTTAAATCGTTAGATAGATTAATACACCAATATAAATACAATCTCTACCTACTCAATAACACTTAAGTTGATAGGATTAAAAATATATAATATAAATATAAATGTACATGGTAAAAATTTAAATACCTAATCAAGGATCTTTAACTTCAATAATAAAACATTTCATAATTGATGGTAATAATGTTATTGAATATATTTTATGTATTAGTAAACATAGGGTAACAATTGTGTGAGACCGTTTCAAGGGTTTCAATCCGTGAGACAAGTTGAATATTTGATTAATGAGTTAAATCTTTAATTAATGGATCGGGCCATCTTTGATATCATTAATCAAAGATTTGACCCGTCTCACGGATTGAGACCCGTGAGACGGTTTCACACAAGTTTTTGCCGTAAACATAAATAATTGTATTACTATGATTTGTGTATAATAAACAGAGTGTGTCCCCCTCTCGCTTCACGGGTTAGCTTTTATACTATAAACCTGTAACGGTTACAATAATGATAGCAACAACCTCCTAATAAGTGACACTGTCATCCATAACTTATACCTTTAATGAAGCAGTGCTCTTAATGCGTGAACTCTTGTAACCGTTCCTCCTGTTCTCTAATCCTAACTGTTGTTTAACTTCTTGGATGGGCTAGACGCACTGGGTCGAATTTAGTACATACCTTGTCAAATTATTCCATCAATAATGTTACGTGTTTTAACATTCTTTAGATATACTTTTGAACACGCATTATATATTTATATAATTATATTACGGCTTACAATACATTCAATGTGATGTCATCATATATATGAGAAATAGCAGGCAAATATAACTATTCAAGGCATGAAAATAAGTATTATTTCAAAAAGAGAAAGAGGAAAGAGTGTGCAGTTGAAAAACTAGCATGGGACTTAATTGCATGAGGCTATTGAAAGGCATTTGACAATATAATGTCCGAAGAGGACCTACAATTGCAAAACGACAAATCTGTCGACAAATAGAAGGGTTTATTAACAGGAATAAGGTAGTGGTTCAGAATAATACGAAATATATAATTACTTAGGTATATTATTGATATTTTTAATGTATGTTAATTTTGAAAAAGAAATATCTATATCATTCTGATCTAATCTTCATTCGCATATGTGTTCTTGTCTTTGTTCAAAGAAATGATTGTGAGAACACTGTCATCGCTTTTGGTACACTCTAGTGATAGGGGACATGAAATCGTATTTGGCATAAATGTCCATTATTCAAATTAATTATGACTCAACTTATTACTTCTCTTCATTTAATTGTTTTGTACGGATAGTGTCAGGGAGAGCCATATTTACAAATAATAATAATAATAATAATAATAATAATAATAAATTTTTGTATAAATTGATTAAGACCTTGGCGGCTATTCTTGTTTGGACTTGAAGTTTCTTGAGAATTCTCAAAAGAGATAATTATTTTATTTTAGATGGGCATAAAGACAGGGCCGAATTTTAGGATTAGAGAATTGATCTGAATTATCCAACGATTACAAGAGAGAGAGAGAGTCCTTATAGTACAGGCTACTGATGACTCTCCTACTCTATAGGCTAGACTATTAGACTAAGCTACAGCCACTTAAAGTAATAACATATAATAACAAATAATAAAGTGTAACAAAATATAACATGACTCACATTTAGGGCGTGCAAGATGTGCAACTGCACAGGGCCCCAAAATTTTGGGGGCCCCTGGTCCAGCCCTAGCCGAATAGTTAGTATATATATTTGTGATTATATTGGTCCAAAATTAAGTTTTTTACATTTTTCTCTTTGCAATTTTCTTCAATTTGCAGTTTATTTATACTTTGATAGGGGCACACTTAATTACTAGCACAGGGTCCCGCAAATAAAAAACCGGCCCTGCATAAAGATGACAATACAAGTTAATCCTATATGCATGGACCACGGCTAGAAATTAAGAGATTTTCGACCACTTGAAAATGTTCGGAAATGACCTTAATTTGGTCGAAAACACGTGTTCTGACTACTTTTTTTTTTTAATCGTTTTGGGTATCTAGAAAAATCTTTGTCACTATTTCTAATCATTGAAGAGAGTGGTCAGAAATAATAGCGACCACTATTCTAAAGTGGTTGAAAAAAAATGACCACCATAAGATTGGGTGGGGATTTAAAATTTCCGACCACCATGGTCGGAAATTTTAGACCCAAGTTATGTGGTTTTATTGTTTGTTTGGTTTCCGACCATTGATGATCAGAAATAAATAAGTAATTTTTTTAAAAAAAAGTTACAATTTCAATTAACACTTTTAGACAAATTATCCACTACTTTTGCAATTTTAAAACAAGTAGTAATTATGATCCATAACAATACAATATCGATCACTACAGTGATTATATATTTCGATCAATATCAAATTTAATTACACATAATGTTTCGATTCTAATATCCACCTGCAGAAAAATTAGTTTTCAATTCTAAAATGCTACTTTACAAATCAAAATATTTCTTACATTTATATTCACGTACAAGTAGCATCACAAAAAAAAAAAAAAAAAGAAAGAAGAAGAAGAAAAAGAAGTTAGAAACTTTGATATGATCTATTCCGCTTGTGAAGGAGATTGTATGCTATCATTCAATTTGAAGTCATCTAGCGCGGCCAACGCCACTGTTTTTATGGCTACTGGCTCTATGCAAATTAGGATCAATTGATTGGAACCACTGCGGATTTGCACTAAATACAACAAATTGAGATTCAAGTCTTCGGTTCCTTTAATTGCTTAATTTGTTCCTTGCACGTGAGGATGATTGTCCATATTTTGAATTCCTTTATCTTGTAGCTTCGGGAAAGTAGTGTTGGGTTTTCGGTATGGATCCAAAAACACACCCTTCTTTCTTGAAAACACCGGCCGTCTAGTACCATACAATTGAGTTTCCAAGCTTTGATTGAGTTTGTTGTTTTTGAGCTACATCCTCTTATATTGAAATACATTTTTTTTTAACTTATAATATAAAAGAAAACAAACATATAGCATTTGATTATTAACAGTTGAAATGAGAGTGACTAGCCCAAATCCATATATAAACATGTCAAACGCCATAAATGTCTACAAAACAGATATTATAGAAAGAGAACATGAGTGGAAGTGATGATTATAAATATTAAACTAAATGCATATTATATGTATTTTCATTCTACAGTAGGTTCATAATATTCTTTCTATATGTTCATAAAATTAAAGCTTAATATACATAAGCATTATTATACTATGGACACATCATGCTTAATAATATTCATCATGTACTAGATTCGTAATATTTGTTCTATATGCCAATAAACATAAACCTAATATTAATAAACACTCACCTAAATGTACATCATATGTATTTCCATTCACTGTACAGTAAGTTTATAATGTTCTTTCTATATGCTTATAGAAATAAAGTTTAATGTATATAAACATTATACTACAGACGCATCATGTCCAATAACATTTATCATGTACTATGTTTATAATATTTGGTGTATACATCCATAAACCTAATTACCTAAACCTTAATGTCCATAAATGCTAAACTAAATGTATATCATATGTATTTTTTATTTACAGTATTGTATGTCTATATATAATGTTCTTTTTGTATATTCATAAAATCAAAGCTTAATGTACATAAGCATTACACTAATGAGGCTTTTGGTGGGATGGAATTGTAATTCCATTCCTAATTTCCCATCAAATTCCATGGAATTTATAATTCTATTATTTGGTTAGAGGGAATTCCAATTCCAATTCCTAGGGTCTCCCCTCTCCCCAATAATTGAAATTCCACGGCAAATGACAACTGTTCCTATTATTATTATTGTTGTTGTTGTTGTTGTTGTTAATAAGGGTGTTTTATTTTTTATTCACTTCTTCCCTTTCAATTCTCACTAATTCTATTCCTACATACCAAACAATGAATTTTGAATTCTCATCTTATTCTTTTCCAAGGAATTACAATTCGTTTCCTTTCTAATTCTCTCGTTCCAACCAAACGCCCGTAAAGTAATGATTTTATGTACTTATAGATTTGTTTAAAAAATAGAAAGTATATCAATATGAGTATCATTTAAAAGATTTCAATTATATCTTTTTAATGATATATTATATATATATACATTAATTTTATTTTTATTACACATGACCCACATTAGTGTTCCAACCCATTGGGCATCACTAAACTAACATAGTGGGCGTGGTTTGGCAAAAATATTTACAAATATTTATATAATCAAATTACAATTAAGTGAAGAAAAAATACATGGTAGAATATTGTACCATGAATCAACACTCTAGCTAAGATCTCATGAAACAAGAAGATACAGAATTGCAGGCATACAATATATGTTACAAAAATTTCAGAAGAAAAACGACTAATTTAAAGAATCTGCACTTTGGAATTTTTCAATAAAAAAAATCTTCATAAAATCCTCCAAATAAACCCAAAATCCAGGAGATATATTTCGAATCTCCCCACAATCCACTTGAATGGACCTCTTCTATTTGTCAAGGCATCATGCCCCTCCATTAACCATAGGGTAGACCTAAAGGGTATCCTCATCCTCTCATACTAGATAGCGAGAGACAAGCTAAGATAAATGGATAACGTAGAGAGTTAATACTGTCTTTTATTTATTTATCATTGAATTGAAACTTTATTTTTACATACGAACTGAAGTACTAGTTTGCAATACTTCAATTTAATTTTGTAAATACTAATTAATGCAATTATTAGCAACTCAAGCAAGAAGCGTTAGTTTCTCTTTAAATAAGGTTTCAGACTTTCAGTTCAAATCTTATGAAAGGTCTTTAAAGAGTTCTTAAATAAAATTCGAAGTAATTTAATTTTAAATTAAATTATTTAAAATTTGTAGCAATAATTATAATTTATATATTTTTCTAATGTTATAATTTAGTTGTTATACCATGGACCAGGATCCACCTTATAAGGTTTCAAGTCAACTTCTAAAAACACAATTTGCATTCTGAAATTAAAGTTCATAATTCCAATACTAAAAATACATAATTCAATATTATTTAGGACTACCTAAGACTCACCTTGTGGACCCTGGTCCATGGTTTAACAACTGATGTCTTTGTGGTTGGGCCGCGCGTGGGCCACATGCCAAGTCCATGGTCTAAACGGTGCCGTTTCTTTTATGAAAAGAAGCGTCACATATTCGCGTCGTTATATGTAAAGTAACTCTATTTGTGTTAACATATTTAGTTTTTTTTTTTTGAGCACTACTGACTCTGTTACAATGTAGTATCTGGCACAAAGAGTCAACAGTTGCCTCCACTGAGGCTTGGACACCGGGTGCCACTAAACCAAAAGGTCTTTCAACACAACTACAGTTTTATTTCGACATAACTACAATAATTTTATTCGGCATTATACACTCAAATATGTGAAACTGTTATTCAGTTTCATTTTATATACACTATAGTTTCATTACAACACAACTATAGTATCATTTTGGTATTACTAAAATTTTATTGGACAATATACACTCAAATTAAATATGTGAAACTGTTATTCAGTTTCATTTTATATACACTGCAGTTTCTTTCAATACAACTACAATAATTTCATTTCGATATAACTACAGTTTCATTCAACATCATACACTCAAATATGTGAAACTGTTATTCAGTTTCATTTTATATACACTATAGTTTCATTACAACACAACTACAACATTATTTTGATATAACTACAGTTTCATTGGACAATGGATACTCAAATATGTGAAATTGTTACGCAGTTTCATTTCAACACAACTACAATTTCATCTCAATTCAACTACAGTTTCATTTGGTAATATAAAAACAAATGTGAGACAGTATCATTTCAGATAAACTGTATTTTCATTTACAGAGCTCTGTTAAGATGTGACAACAACTATTTTTTTACTTAAAGAAACAATGCCGTTTTTTGACCATGGTCCACGATATAACGACTAGCAGATTCTTATATTCATAATTTCATATACTTTAGAAACATTCATAATTAGAAAATTAGATCCCCTACTTAGTATAGATATTTCTTTCTTAGAAAAATTGTTATGGCCAAAAAATTTAAACAAAAATTGTGCTTAAGGTCAACTAAGTTTAAAAGTATTGCCTTTTAATTTGAACTCCTAGAAATAATGTTTAGATACTTAAATACCTTGCAAACTTCCATGTAATGTGATGACATCCTGGTTATCATTTCAAATGGATGATCAGAGATTCGAACCTCTATTGTGTAAAGAATCATAAGGATTTAAAAAAAAAAAAACTTTACCTTCTTGTATGTTGTCACTTCACTTCACTTGAAATAAGAGTACCTCTATTTATAGTTTCGAAAGCATTATTCACGCTCGCATTGGTAGCTCAACTGGTCACAGGAGTGAAATTTGAAAAAAGAGACCAAGAATCAAGTCTCACATGTTCATGGTTGAGTTACCATGATTTACACCTTCCTAGAAGGAAGAATTATTCACACCCTACCTTTTAATTTTCTATTAAATGACATTTAAACTATTGAATTTAAAAAATATTTGGACTATTTATCCTATTTGTTATAAATATATATATTGATGGCCATTATATTTAGACTTTACATTTGCCCTTTATCTAACTCCTTCATTATGTTGAGAAAATGAAGGGTTGTATTATTGTATATATATACATCTTGATAGATTAATAAGATGGGGCTTTTGAGATTAATATATCTTGTCTTCTACCTTTTCTCTCTACTTCTCTCATTCCTTTTGCAATCATGTTCATATGTACAAGCAACACGTTACCATACAACTACCACGCGGAAACTGAGCTAATTGATAAGCCAAATTACAACACGTTATCAGCACGAGTCTCTATTGTGATTTTCGGTGAACGGTATGCTTGCTATCTTGTCTTGTGCATTTTATTATGAAATCTATGGCTTTGTTTGTGCATATTGCCTTCCAATATGAATTGGAACCTCCAATCCTTGTTTCTGCGAAATGAGTATTCTCCCTTTTGATTTTATTATCTGTATATGTGTGCTTCTGATAATTAGTGTGATAATACTCCATGTTTGTTAACTACTTGTGAGTATATGAACCTCTCATCAAGCTATGGTTAAAGTTTTGGGGTAAATACATGGGTCTCATCAAGCTATGGTTAAAGTTTTGGGGTAAATACATGGGTTTCATCAAGCTATGGTTAAAGTTTTGGGGTAAATACATGGGTTTGTAAATATAAATTTTAAAGTTTTGGGGTAAATACATGGGTTTGTAAATATAAATTCTCTTGATTTGGGGTAAATACATGGGTTTGTAAATATAAATTCTCTTGATTTATCCTCCTGAATCATGGATATGAATTAAGCTCTACATGAACCATGATGCTTGAAATTGGTAAATACATGTGGTTATATACCAAATTGTATGTATATGTATCCATGTATGTTCTATGACTTTGGATATCAAATGCATAATCAATTCTTATTATATTTGTATCGGATTGCTATGTTTGCATCAGAATACTAAGATACATACATATACGCATATTTTTGTAAAATGGTGTTTCTTCATCCATTGTTTGAACATGTATTCAAAATAGTGGTTTTTCCCTTTGTTGTCACACATTGCTTCGTAGAGTTACATGAAAATGATGATCTTGTAGATCATGTCCTCCATTGCCAAATGTGGTTTTATTAAACTCTCTTTTGGTAGAAGCAATTATTAAACTTGGGCTCTAGATATTGAATACATTTGGCATCTAAAGAATTGAGACAAGCTTTTGTTGCTAAGTCACAGAGCACTGATACCCAGAAGGTAAAAGCTCTCATTTTCATACGTCACCACTTGAACCGCGACCTTAAAAATGAGTATTTGATTGGAAGTCCCTGAAGGACCATTTCGACCAATAGCCATCAATTGTCCTTCCTTAGGCACAATTTGACTAGCTTTTAATCTCGAGTTTTAAGATTATAAGTCAGTAACTGACTATAATTTAGCTCTGCATAAAATAGTCTCGCAATTAAAACTCTGCAAACAGGAAGTTTCAGATAAATACTTATTTGAAAATACTATGTATACTTTTCATGCGAGTAACCTTGTACTCTAGCAGCAGTACAAGACAACAAATTATGAAGCATTCTAAGCTAATTTTAGCACTCATTGTGGCTAAGAAACATAACTAGTTGTTGATGAAGAATCAAAATGCATGTCTGATTGGTTTTTCACTAGTGCCTGAAGCACATAATGTTGCGCAATCGAGCAACTTTATAAGGGGTTGAGGTCGAGGTTATAACTGGTGTGGTATGAGTTTCGAGCTCAAAAATAAGAAGCAAAGTGATCAAGATAATCAATGACGACCATACTTATTGAGGCAAAATTCTAGCTAGAAGTTTGCTATCAATGTGGGTGTGAAGGGCTTTGGTCCCTACGTGCCGCACACCAAAGCATTTTGTCATCGAAGAATGAGTCTCAGCTCATCTTGTTGATTCTAGTTTGCCTGAAGCAAATACTGTAATAAATGATAATAATGAAATGATGAGGTATTGATGAAGATGTTTGAGTATTGCATGAAAATATATTCACGTCTGAGGAGTTAGCTTGTGCCTGAAGCATCTAAAAGTTAGCTCATGCTTGAAGCATCCGAGAAATTAGTTTATGCCTGAAGCACCCGAAAAGTTAGTTTATGGTCACGATATTCGAAAAGTTATTGCATGGCCTAGAAGTACACATATACTCCAAAGGTGTTTTTGAGCGCAAAGTTATTTTTGGATGCAAATTATTACGAGTGCAAAGTGATTTTTTACTTTGCTGATTTTTACTACTTGAATTAATTATTTGAAATTTACTATTCAGTAGTGTACTTCTCTAAGCTTACCTCTCTAAGCTTACCTTTCTAATCTTACTTCTCGGAGTTACTTCCCTTAGTTTGCATGCTTATTTACGGAGGTTTTTTCTCATGCACGCAATCATGACTCTCGTATGCAATAGGTTGGGTGCTTATCCAAAGTTGAATTTGTTCCAAAAATCCTATATCAATCCTTGAAGGATTGCTACTATCAACAAATTATGATAATCCTCCTTTGACTAAATTTAATATGCCAAGATATCGAATCTCCCTATGAATATGTCTTATGCAATTCTGTGTTATTTAAGGAGTGGTATACCCCTTTATAAGAATGATCATTGACTTATGACATACATGATATGATTAATTTAGATGTTATTTGTTTGAAAGATAGAAGCAAATGATATCATATCAGTTTGCCGGAAGCAAACGAAGAAATGAATTATATTATATCAGTTTGCTCGAAGCAAATGAGGGAGTGAATTATATCATGTGAATTTGCACGAAGCAAATTAACCAATGAGTGAGACTAATGGAAAGTTGAGGATAGAGATGTTTGGGAGATCATGAAGATCTATATTATTTGACAAGCTTCCCAATTTCCTATGATTATTGTGTACCCTTATAATATCATTTGATATGTATGATTTCATATTTGATCATAGATGATTGCGTATATGTTTTGGGTACTTCATATGTTGCGGTACATTTTTTTAAAGGTTTTAAAGACCCAAATAATATTATAATATGGGATGAGCTAGTGAGTTGCCTTGGGCAAATATTTTTTTTTTTGTGAGTCAGATTCCTTCAAGTGCATATTATATAAAGCATATTGTGGAAGAAAATTCTTAAACTATGTATTTTTCTTGTTGGGGACATCAGTTTTATATGCTATCAGAATCTGACCCACTGCATATCATAATTATTACCCCTAGCTCCTAATACGTGGTATAAGATCAAACATTTCCCTGTCTGCGTTTTGTTCATAGTGTGCAGTCTATTTTACTATATCACCGCCATTGCGTACCTCCAAGGGCTATCAAAGCCTCCGTCTGTTGTTTAAATACTTAAGCCCATGATATGGGATCAATATATAATTAGGTACGCTAACTGCACACTTGATGAAGATCGTTTCACGGCATTAGGGGGAAATAAAAGCCCAAATTTTATAGAATGCCGAGAAATTTCATGGAATGATTGATGAAAAATATCTTCAGTATTTAAACCCACGTATTAGGTAGACTGAACTAGAAGTTCAGAAGAGGTAAACTGAACTAGAAGTTCAGAAGATATCTAATATGCCAATATATATACTGATAAGAAGAGTGACTAGGTCTCATATATCTTCCCCAACTTGGACCATATATGTATTTACCAATGCTCCTTGACGCTAGAAGCGTGGAGACATATTGGTATAACAGACAAGAATCCGCGGAAAGCTAAATCTAGCTAGTAGAAAATTTCGTCACTCTTGAAATCTCTTAAAGAAGTATGTCTTGAAGACATTCGTCCAGAAGGCGAAAACCCCCAATAAATTTACAGGTGCACCCAAAATCATAATATTGGGGATGCGGAACAACCAGATAAAAATATCTCTGGGAAATGGCTAGAGTCTGGTTGATTTAGAAATTGCCATGAATTTTATATATATGGGAGATTTTATGAAAAATATTATAGTTGTCGATAACACAATTGCCTTATAAATTGCTCTCAATATATAATAATCTGGATCCAGAGCTAGGCACCAGTAGTGCCCTGATTTTTTAATGTATAAAGGAGCAATTAAGGCATGTACAGCTCAGCTCGCTAAAACTGTATTCTCTTTATAATATGTACACCATTTAATGTTAACCCAGCAGGTTACAAATGGGTGTTTGTACAAAAGAAAAATACAAACAATTTGGTGGTATGATATAAAGCGAGACTGGTAGCTTAAGGGTTTACGCAGAGACCCTGAATTGATTTTAATCAAATTTACTCTCCCACAACATATGGCATTACATTCCGCTAATTAACATCATTGGCAGTGAATTGTAAATTTAGATATGCAGTTGATGAATGTCATGACCGCAAACTTATGGGTCATCAGATGCTAATATTTATCTGTAAATCCCTAATGGATTTAACACTTTTGAAATGAGGAAAGTGAAAATATCGCAACATGTATCATTAAATTACTAAAGTCTTTTTATGACTTGAATATTATTGACTGAGTGTTTTCCTCCCGAAGAAGGAATATGCAAATAATATGTACCATTATGTGTTCGTTAAAGAATTGCTAATGGATTTATTTATTTTATCTTCTCAGTCGATATTGATGGTTTATATGTTATTGAAGCACATAAAGAGCTTGGTGATATTAGCTCATGCCGAAAGACGGAGTTTTGAAATGAAAGACTTGGGATCGGAAACCCAAGTATTGCCTCGACCTGAAGATTGAGATTCTCTTTGAAAGAGTTTTATATACCAGTTAGCCTACTTGAAAAAATGTCTTGAAGATGTTTTATATGGATAAGTATCATTTACTTATAACACTAACGGTAGTCCAATAATCTCTTGAAGTAGATAAGGGACTATTTAGACTCGAAGATGATAATAAGGATATTTTCGGACTGGAAGTCCATTATCGTTGTTATTGGAGCACTATTATGGAACTAGAAGTTCCATAGTCGCATCAGGCCTGATATTGAATTTGCGATGAAATTGCTAGCAACGTTTAGTGCTCCCTCTACAATGAAATATTGAAATGATGTTTAACATATCCTCTAGCATCTTCGAGGTATAAAGATTATGATATTTATGTGAGAAACCAATACGTGGTTTTGGCGGGCTACTTGGGTACTGGCTCTTTTATTTTGATCCCCATTATGCCAAGTCCCAAACTGGTTATGCTATATTTTTACCCCCAATGTCCCAGGTGGACAAATAAAGATTGTGTTGCCCATGCAAGTAATAGGTTTGTTAATGAGAACCTTACAAAAGATATTGCACCTAAGTTTTACTACCCACATGAACTCCAGAAGATTAGTAAAATTCTTGTTGAGAAAGTTCGCCCTCGTGAACAATCTGGCAGATATGTTCACCAAGTTTTGCCTGCATTCAATTTTGAGTAATATGTTTATAAAATTGGAATGCGTAGGCTTAGAAGATTGTTATCTTCAGGGGGAGCGACAACCTCTAGCTACACTAGAATGGACAATCTAAGAAGACTTTTGAAATCCTTAAGATTATGTTTCGAAAGCATATGGTTGTACTCTTTTTTTCCTTAGATAAGTTTTCCCATTGGGTTTTCTTATAATAAGGTTTTTAATGAGGCAACTGATATAGGTGCACTTGAATGGATAGTCCTGAAAACCTTAGAAATCTTGAAGATTATGCCCGGAAGGCTTATGTTTGTACTCTTTTTCCCTTAGCTAAGTTTTTCTCCCATTGGGTTTTCTTAGGCTAAGGTTTTTAATGAGGCAACCGGTGCAACACAATGGTTTAACATATTTCGTGTACTCTTTTCCTCGTCTATGTTTTTCCCAAAGGGTTTTTCTAGCGAGATTTTTAACGAGGCATGAGTATGGTAAAATAATGGCCAAAGGGGGAGTGTTATAAATATATATATTGATGGCCATTATATTTAGACTTTACATTTGCCCTTTATCTAACTCCTTCATTATGTTGAGAAAATGAAGGGTTGTATTATTGTATATATATACATCTTGATAGATTAATAAGATGGGGCTTTTGAGATTAATATATCTTGTCTTCTACCTTTTCTCTCTACTTCTCTCATTCCTTTTGCAATCATGTTCATATGTACAAGCAACACGTTACCATACAACTACCACGCGGAAATTGAGCTAATTGATAAGCCAAATTACAACACTATTCAAATTATGCACAATATTTAGATATAATTGGCTAAATTAAATTATTAAATAACATAATTGTGAGCCAGGTATTTAATATTTGCATTGAGTCATTTAAATGACACAATTAATAAGCTCATCAACTTTTCGCCTTTTTTTTTTTTGAATACTATTAACCCTGTTACATGTAGTATCTGTCGATATACTTTTTCAATCTACTGAAGCCCAACAAATTAATGAACTTTTCGCCCTTTAATTGACCCAATGTTAAATTAATGAACTTTTGTTGGATGAAAGAATTAAAGGGAAAAATAATTGTAATTTGTTGGGAAAAGAATAAGATTGGAATAAAGTAAGAATTGAAATTACAATGTTTGATACGCAGAAATAGGAGTATAGAGAATTGAAAGGTAAGAAGTGACAGAATGACTAAAATAGTAGTAGTAGTAGCAGCAGCAGCAGCAGTAGTAATAATAATAAAACAAATGGTATTAGGGGAGGGACAAAATTATTTTTACACTAACAATTTTGCCCGTCTCCTCCACAGAATGACTAACCCATGAATTGCAATTCCTCCAATCAAACGGCGTAATTGGACAATTCATTTAATTGCAATTCCATTACAGCCAAATTACACCCAACTAATAAACAAGGCCGGATTTTAGAGCGTGCAAGATGTGCAACCGCACAGGGCTCCAAAATTTTAGGGGCCCCTAGTCCAGCTCTGACCTAATAGTTAGTATATGTATTTGTGATTATATTGACCTAAAATTAAGTTTTTTTTTTTAATTTTTCTCTTTGTATTTTTTTTTAATTCGCAGTTTATTTATATTTTGATAGGGTCGCAGTTTATTTATGTTTTGATAGGGTCGCAGTTTATTTATGTTTTGATAGGGTCTCACTTATTTATCAGCACATGACCACGCAAATAAATAAAAAAGTAATTAAACACCCCATAAATGTTCAAAAATTCACTTCTTTTAACTTTACAATTTTATTGACAACTTGTTTATCAATTGTTCGAAATGGTTATGTTAAATGAACAAAACATTTTGATAATATCAATAAGGAAAAAGCATTTGAAATGACCAAAGTATTTCAATCTGGTCCATTTTTTTAGATTAAAAAAAAAAAAAACTATTCCGTAATAATACAAAATCATTGTAGAAAATTCCAAATCTAATTAGATCTTCATCATTAATATACTTTTTTGATAAATTTTTAAGCTTCAAGTAGGAGAGAAAGAGGAAAGAAAAAAAAAAGAATTGTCAGAAAAAAAGAAAAAAAAATGCTGGTTAATGCTTCCAACAGCTACGTGGGGTTGAAGGTTTTTTTTTTTCTTTTTTTTTTTTTTTCAAAAAAATGTTTGGTGAGACGTGGAAGCACAAAACTCCAACATTTATGCCATGGACCCGAGTTCACTTTATAAGATAGATCTGAGTCAAAATATACAATTTATATACTGAATATTCACAATTTACATACTGAATATTCACAATTCAAATTGTGAACATTTAATTTATAAATTATGAACATTTAATATATAAAATTGTAAATATTCCGTAGGTAAATTGTGAACACTCAGTGGGTAAATTATAAACATTATTCAATACTTAAATTGTAAACATTCAGTATATAAAAATGGTAAACATTGATCTGTTTCTAATATAAACTGGATTCCACAGAATAATTTGTCAAAAAACTCAGCTCCTCTTACTAAAATCTCAAACATTCTCTCCACTTCTTCTCTCTACCCACAAAACCACCCAAAAACCATCAATGGGATGCTATAATATAATATTATATACACATATATAGCTACTTGCATGTATAAATGTCAAAGTGTCAGAAAGTTGGATGCTTTTGAGAGGGAAAAGGCTGAACTGAGGAGCATGTGAGCTGCGGTAAGTCCCACCCACGGCCAACTCTATGGATGACGTACAGTACTGAGGCCTGAGCACCGCACTCACCACTGCACCCCCGCCCCCCTCCCACCTGCATGCCGCCCGCGCAACAGGGGGAGGGATAGAGGGGGAAAAAGCGGTGTAGATCGAATACCAACTAATATTTGGTGGATATATATATGCATATATATGGGGTACCCCTAGTACTAAGTACTAACATCTGAGTATGTTTTACGTACACTCATGCCAGCCTTATTATATGCACAAGTACTACCACCTTCATCCAACTTTTGAGACCTATCTATCTATATATCTAGTTAGATACCTCATCAAATTATTATATATTTTGTACAACTCGTTGTATTGATTCTCTCAAGTTTGCATTACCATCGTTCATTACTATCTCCATTTGCCTACTCCACTATACTTGCGGCTCGGGAGTGGAGGGTTGGTGACGAGATAGTTGACTATGTTTACCTGATCCGACTCGGACTCGGAAGTATGAGAGCACCCTGTTAGAGCAATAAAGGTAATCAAATGCAATGATACGGTCACCGATGCACTTAATGAAGGAGCCATGCAAAACAATTATTAAGGAGTCATTGCATTTATTGAGGAGAGCGTTGCAATTATTATAGAGTCGTTGTACTTGTATAGAGCCGCTACACTTATTAGAGTAGATTAATTGGTTATTTGTCAGTATAAATACTAAGTTCATGTGACAGAGCAGGGGCACATGCCAAAACTTATACTCAGAACTATCATCAATACTACTACTTGTTTCTTTACTTACTCCTTTCTTTACTTACTCCTAATTACTTTTCGGAATAGCATTACCATCCATACTGAAACAATTGGATATCAACTCTTCAAAAAATTAGAGTTAAATTTGAAAGATTCTTTCATATTAGACTACTCTTTTTAATTGAACTCTACTCTATGTGCTTTCTTGATTAATACATGGGATGATTTTGAAAATTGATTAACTTTCTAATTTTTAAATTTTGCCCGTTAAAAGTGAGAGTATTGAATGAATAAATAATGTATTTTGAAAATTTTTTTTCTTCTCCCAAATAATGTATTTTTGAATTTCTATTCAATAAATAATTTTGAAAATGAAGTAATCAATTGTTAAATTTATTATTGAATAATGTGAGTGTTTTTATTGAATATCTTAAATTCTTAATATTAATTAGTAAGGAAACAATGTTTAATGAATAGGGAGAGTAACTATGAGATTCTCAAATGAATACTAACGGATTTAGGTCACCCAATGGTGCGATTGGTCAACACACATACGAACTTAGTACTACAAATGTGTTTTGAATGGAGGGTAGGAGAATGTGCAAAAGTAGTGAAGGAGGTTGTATAAATTGCTCAAGTTAGAAAGCTTATGAACAAACATCATATATATATATATATATATATAATTAACTTTTAATTTTAATATATAATTATAATTTATTTAATTTATATTTAATACTAATATGGTTTACATGCAATATTTTTATTTTGTAATTATAATATTATTAGGTTATAAACTTTATAAATATATAGTTTATAACTTTATAAAATTTATATAATAAATAAACTTTGTATTAATGTTTATATATAGATGAAATTAATTGTATTAATTAATGCTTGTAATAAATTTAGTATAAATAAGTTATATATACAATGCTTGTGAATGACCTACCTAAACATATAATTATACAAAAGTGTTCAACTAGTGTCTTTAGGATAGTTAGTTTTAATAAAACTTGAGTAATTGAAAAGTTAAAGGTTCAATTCCTATATTGAAAAATGTTTTAAAATATAGTAAAAATCTCATACTCAATCCAACACAGCCTATTTAAAATACAGGTTAAACGGGTTCAATCACGTTTTGTCCATTTTGACAACTATACTCCTAAAAGACTAAGACTTGAGTGTATAACATTGTTTTATGGATTGAGTGCAAAATTGATAAGTTTGTAATCTCAAGTCTCGAGTTAGACTTTCTAAAGGTTTGAAAGACTTAAGTATTTGGCTTCAATTCTAAGGAGTAAATGAAGCGTGAGATGGTATACGAAAATTTTGAATTTGAAAGCTTAAAATATGCACACACATTTTAATATTTTCTTGAGACCCAAACAATTTTTTTTGATATTATTATTTGTTTAAGCTATTTATAGTACTATTGTATTATTTGACTATTAATTTTTTGAATTAATATTTTATTAAATTTAATATTTTAAAATTTTGGCGGGTCGGCCCACAGGCCATGGTGGGTGTTGGGCTAGTTGTCAATAATCTTGTCCAAATGACAGACTGGTCTAACCTGACCCGCTAGTCCGCTTTGACATACTAATGACTAATGGGAGACAAATGATTAAGTAGAATTCTAAGTTTTAAAGGAGTACTTACTTAAATAACTTATATATTAGACAATTATTGAACCATTTTAGTGCCTTTTATTTAATTATTCTCTATTTTTAATTTCGTTATACTTTTAATTATTTATTATTCAATTGATGTGTGGTTGAATTCTCCTTAAATGCAAGCATTTTCATTTAGCATCAACTTCAATTCATACCATGCATGCCACTCTGCTAATATAACTTGGTTAACAAAATGAAGATGCGCATGCATAGATGCTAATGTGCACGTACCAACACCTTTGTTTTCAAAAAGAAATTGATAAGAACGAATTACAATAATAATTGGAAAAATGATTTAATATTGAAAGTGGAAATTAAAGGAAGTAGAAAAGAAGAATATATAAAATGAACACAGCTTTCAAGATCATGAGATCCATCATATATCAGTTATGTGGTGCAGTGATGATCTAAGGCCATTTGCCATTCCGTATGTATATATGCCTTTTCTTTTGGGCTGTTATTATTGTTTTGCAATAATTCCGAGGACCCTATACTAACTTTTGTTTTCTTGATGCTCTCTCCTCGACTCTCTCTTTTGCCAATTGTTAATTATATCATGAACCGGTCTTCAATTCTTCATATTACATTGTGAACCTGGATACAATTGCTCATATTACATTGTGAACCCTGATACAAAAATTTTGTACTTTCAATTAACACATTTTGTACTTATAGTTAACAATTTCTGTACATGTAAACAAATAACTTGATCATAATTGCTGACACATAATATGATAACTACAAGAACAGAAATGGTCAACTATAAGTACAGAATGTGTCAACTACAGATATAAAATCTGAAAATTATTTTTGGACCAAGAGTCTACAATGCAAAGTAGACCCTGGTCCATTGTATAATTTTCCATATTTTGTTCTGCCACCCAAAACAATGTAACTAAACAATACTAGTTATGCCCACAATGGTTCAAGATTGGTTTACAATCCGACTCATAATTCTACAAATTAAAGATAACACATTTCAATTACTCTCCGCAGGAGCGTGCGAGACTTAATTACCCAGTACACAACGTCGAATCATGATTGCGAATTTCTTTAGTTAAAAAAAAAACAAAAAACCCTTAAAAAATCTACTCTCACTCCATATAACTCAAAAGAAATTTAGAAGTTATCAAGACCACATTAGTTACTAAATTGATCTTAATTTAAAAACTAGAATCATGAAATTTGTAGAATGAATTGAAATTGATGTATGCTTTCCCAACATTCTACAAACTAGCTTGCCCTATGAAAACAATTGCAAAGGTCACTGAGGAATACTCTAATATGTACTACACATGTAATTTGGCTCTTCTCTCTCAACTGCTATTATATACACTTGCAGTGTTAATATCAATGAAAAAGACATTGTTGTGCAGACTTTATTTGAAAAAGGAATATCAAAAAAGAAATTCAGTACAAAGAAAAATTCTCAAAAAGAAAAGAAAAGAAAAAAGACTTGCAAGCAAGATAGGAGGTGTCAATTGATCCAAGTAGCAAGGAGAATCGAAGGATGTGTCTTTGTGTGCCGTGAACAAAAGTCTAGTTTCTGTTGATTAGCTGATGAGTTATCATTATTTATCCCTCTACAAACTGTCCGGTCAGGGTGTAGGCCCCCCTCACGCTCCGAACCGACAGAGCATCTAGGAGGATGTAAATCATGGTAACGAACACAGAGGCTAGACATTTGCTTACTGCGCATTAGGAACCCCATCACTTTGAGAGGTTACTCTCACACGGCTGGTGGTGAGACCAGATCTTGAGTCATTGTTCGCAAACTTTACCCTTGTAACTAAGTGAGCTGTCCATACAGGCTACCTCGTTATTATTTATCCAAAAACATAATAAATGTGAATGAAGGTTATACCCCTCATGTATGTCTATTTTTTCCGTTAAGTTTTTTGTACATTATGCTATAAAAGTTGTACTACATAATATTTTGGACAAATATACCCCTACCGTTATAACTTCCTTATCTTTTCCACTATTGTTACTATGCACATGCATCCACCATATATTTTCTTGTCTTCTTCAATAATAATAATAATAATAATATATACACATTAAATATTAGAGTTATATGTTAGTTATTTTTCAAAATATAAATATCTAATTTATTAAAATATTTTTCATTATTATTATTATTATTATTATTATTTACTATATTAAAATTTAAATAAATTTAAAATTTTAATACAAAATATTAATATTGGACACCTACTTTTTGCGTATCGCCAATAAGAAAAACTAGTATATATTATATATAAATGGTGGTGATTGAAAGATGTGGAATGAATGTATGTATGTGTAGTACTAGAGGGGGTATTAATTACTCTGAGACATGGAAAACGACCTGAGCCAAACACCTATACCCAGCCCAATAACCAGTTTGGCTGACCCGACAAACATCACTACTTGATAATGTTCTGGTTTTTCTCATGCCTGCCCTCTTTTCTGCACTAAGCTCAGTTCAGTTGAGAGGACTACTGCAGGACTATATGGTTTGGAGTTTTACTATACATTAGAATCTTTCCTATTATGTTTTCACTTTCTCATGCCAAAGGTTGTTTCCAATTTTTTACACCACTTCAATTAGTATCTTAAATAATGATGCAGTTTTATCGCATTACTTATATCAATTTAACTCAACTAAAAATTTAAATGTAATAGTTAAACTGTACATTTATTATTAAAAATTACTTATATTGAAGTTGATCAATTTAATTCAAGTCACAATTCGCTAAGTCTACAAACAAAAGAGTACATTCATGTTGAACTCCTAAGAGAAGACTATCAAAATTTTAGCAAACTTTGCTAGCTAATTAGAAAGGTCATACTAATAGAAAAAGACTCGATTCAAAAAGTTGAACAAATAGAAAATGTATCTTGGCAAAAACTTGTGAATAAGAAGAATTCTAAAATGAGAAGACCTATTTGATCAAAGAATTGATCGAATAAAAGAGGTCTTGATGAAATGGTAGATGCAATATATGCAGAAGATTTGGCAAAGAAAAAAAAAAACTTATATTGACGGAGGAGTTGAAATTGTACATCTTATCTTCTGCAAAATAATTGTAGACCTAATCACCTAATTCACAAAGAAGATAAGACATATTCTAACAAAGGGTAAGAATTGAAAGTTAATATGAGCAGTTGCACTTTTCAGATAAAGCCTCATAATGTGCTGAAAAATTGGAAGAAAACTTATTTTATGAATATTATAATGCAAAGTCTTGAAAAATAGTTCTTATGCATAGCTATTATCCTATATAAAATTTAGAGGGAATGCCAATCGGCAAATTCAAATAAATTTGAATTCTAAGGAAACCATGAGTTCATCTTAATCGCTATAACTTATATATGTAAGTTACAAAAGTTAAATTTACTAAGTCCAATCTAGCTTTAAGCTTTTAAAGTATTCATCTAAAACCTTTAAGCAAAATTGAGTCATATATCTAGATTCAACAAGCTAGGGTCCAACCTAGTTAACTTCAACATTTCTTGAAGAAAGAATACATCAACTCTAAGGCTTGTGGAGATTGGCCTTAGGGAATAACAACAATTTAGAGCTGAGTATTGTAAGACGATTTAGTGGTTGATCATTGTGAAGAAAAGCTATGTAGTGATGAGTAAAGAAACTTGCACTACTACAGAACATGTCATAGGCGTTTGCTTTACAACAAACACTAATAGTCCTGACTTTAGGGGCCTGTTGTTTAGAGACACCTAATATGAGTTATAAGCATTTGTTCCTTATTGAAAACAAACGCCTATTGTGATTTTTTTTAAATTTTTTTTTTTGTACACAATAGACATCTTTTCTTGGCGAAGAATATAGGCCAATTTTTTTTTTTTTAAAATTTTGTTCTTTGTGCTACAATAAATTTCACCCATATTCAACATAATCAAGTTCAATCATCCACAATAATCATTCAATTTTATAATAATATTCACAATATAATCCATCAAGACAATTCATAATATAATCCAAACTACAACACAATCTACAATATAGTTCAAACTGCAACAAACACAATCCACAATATAATCCAAACTACAACACAATTCACAATACAATCCAAACTACAACACATACAATCCAGAATATTATCCAAACTACAGCACATACAATCCACAAGGTTATCCAAACTAACACACAATCCACAATATTATCTAAATTACAATACAATCCACAAAATAATCCAACCATCAATATCTAAGTACTCCAATCCAACATGATATGCACACAAATTTATGACATTACATGCACTCTTTATTAAAATACTTAACCGCTATTTTACATATTTTGTCTATTTCTTCAATGGAGTATGTTGTAGTGTCTTAAAATACCTACAAATAAATTATTAATTTGCTAAAACACTTAAAACCTAGATGTGTTCTTTATTTAAACAAGGAAAGCAAAAAGATTTCTATTATACATACTTTATGCAAACTTTATATATACATATACATACATACATATACACACACACACACACACATATATATATATATATATATATATATAAAATTCTATTCACCCCTAGCTACCTTGCCCTCTTGACTTTTTTAGTTAATTTGTTCGGAACCAACATCTTGAAATTGCTTGAACCAAATGGAACTGTTATAAAGTCGTTCAATGTGAAAAATGTAACCTTGACATGCAACAAATTAGCCTTAAAAATGAAACGAAAAAGTTTGTTCTAGTTTATTATCCGCAAGCGGCAAGTCAGATCAAACAACACCATCAAGAATTTTATATATTAAAAAAAGTTTACACATAATATTCTCAAGCTTTGTACTTGTTAGAATAAAAAACTTAAATGCTAAACCGACCCATCATGTATTTGTAACAATTGTTATACCAAGGACCATAATTTATACTGTATTGTGAACCCTAGTTTAAAAATTGCATGTCTGCAGTTGACACATTCTGTACGTGCAGCTTTAAACGTTTTTGTACCTTTAAACAAATTGAAGGCACATATAGTAATTACATACACATAAAACCGCAGATACAAAATATGTTAATTGTAGACACATAAGATGTTGGTTAATATGTTTTGTGTCTGCAGTTAAAATATTCTGTACTTATAGTTACAATTTATGTGTTTGTAGTTATCATGTTATGTGTCTGTAATTATCATATTATGTGTCTTCAATTTGTTGACATGTACACAAACGGTTATTTACAGGTATATAATATGTCAACTACAGTCTACAGACACATAACATAATTTGAAGGTTATTTTGAACCAGAGCCCACAATACATAATAGACCCTGATCCATAGTATAATTTGCCGTATATGTAATGGCTATAGTTGTTGAATCCTAAGCCTAGTATTTATTTCGTGAATTAATTTTAATAAATAAGGAAGACGTGTTGGGAAAATTAATTTCTAAATAGCACCAAATGGGAGACCAGCAAAAAGTCGTCCAACAACATATTTCGTACCATATAAATGTTGGGAATATATTTGTTAGACAACACTTTCGAGAGCCCTCCCAAGCCTCTTTTCCTAACTACACTTTGACAGCAAGTTTATCATTAACGCATTAATCATTTTGAGTATACAAACTTCATCTATTTACTTTTTTGAAAACCATCTATTTACTTAAATGAATTCAAATATACTTTGATCCATCATAAATCATTAGTTAGTGTACCAACTCAAAATAATATCTCAAAATAGTCACAACGTTTTAACTTGTATTAAAATTTGTACCATTTGACACACTAAACCAAGTACCAAATTAAAGCCCTTTATATATTTGATAGATTACTTATAAATTGGTTAATTTTATATATTGATAGATTACTTATAAATTGGTTAATTCTATCACAAATGAATAAAAAAGTAATGTTAAATCATATAAGATTTAGTGTAAAAATCGTTAATTCATCAGTAGGCAGTATTTGTGAGAAGCATAAGATTTAGTGTAAAAAGCGTTATACACTTAACGTTATCCTTTGGTCGAAGATTATGCCATAAAGCTAAATGCGCGTTATTACATAGACTTTAGCAGCTGGCATTTCAAAGTAAGCATAATAGAATGGAAGACTGAATTGAAGTTGAATTCATGACTCATAATGGAGTATCAATTAAGAGCTAAAAATCGGGGGAGAAAAATGGCTGGACAAACAAAAGATGCTTCAACTCAAGAATCAAGCACCAACAATGACATCTTCTTTCCACCTTCATTCAATTTTTGTCCTTTGACAATAAAAGAAGGAACCATGTATAGATTAGATTCCAATTAAGAGTTCGAGTTGGATATTGATATCTACACTTTTTTCTCAATATTATTATTGGGTTCAAATTTGGCGCGTCACTCATATCTTACTTGATGTTGATACGGGAAAGACCGCACTAGCTACTCGAAGGGTAGATCTGGCCTGAGAGAAGTCCGCCTTGTGACCTTAGTCGGCGAATGATCATAAAAAAATAAATCAATTTAGGTTGTCCATATATTTGACCGACTCAATCTAAGAAGATCAATAGACAGCTCCCATGAAGAGCTAACTGCCAGACTAACTCGATTAGAGTTGTCCTATGATTAATTAATTTTATTACGGAGTATTATGTAATGGAAGTTTCATTTAATTAAGCGTGTAATTGTTTCTTACTATAAAAGTACTTATTTCATTGTTTCAATAATTAAAAAATTTCTTACTATGATGCATAGGTTATTTTACAATGGTCCTATGGAATGTGACTATGTGAGTTTCTTCTTTTTCTTTTAAATTTGTTTTTATAACCACAAAAGTGTAATTAAAGCAAAGCATATTTTACGACTTCGTAAGCGAATATGATCAATCAACGAACAAAGCGAGCATATCGTATGAACTATATTTGTATTTCATTTTTTTTTTAATTTAAATATTATTCCATCTTTTGATTAGGCCAGAAAGTTGAGTGCCTTCTCAATAATTATCATCTTAAATAGAATACTATCGACTGAATTGCTAGGCTATATATAGGACTAGAAGAGAGTGTATTAATTCCATTTATCTGTGATTAACAATGAGACTCTTTAAAATAAAAGTTGCCGAGTCTTGATTTGATAGTATAAATAGCTTCAATGTATTTGGAGTGTATAGAAATGTACAAGAGAGTATAAATTTTTTTAGAGAGTTTAGCTCAAAGAAGCTGTATTGTTTATGGTTATTCTTGAATCTAGAGAGAGTAGAGAAAAGGGATCTCTACTGAGTGTTCTAGAGAGAAGAGGAAATGGAATCCCCCTTGTTTGAAGGATTTGGGCCTTTATATAGGCCCAACCATTGACTCTTTGACTTTGATCCGGACACATGACCCTAACCTGACTATCGAACAGGAGCATTGAATGTATAGGGAGGTCAAACCCGAACAATATTCCCTATCATGATTCATGGGAGAGTTTCACGTATATATTAGGACTCTGTATTCTAGGTCCACTAGAATTAATTCTCCCTCTCCCTATATTATTAGGAATATTATCATTTACTATTCATATCCGGACTAGGACTCTTTTGTATCTTTATAAATACATCTTTTCATAATGTACTTTACATTATCATGCATGGATTGATCAATAATAAGATCATTCCTAGAACTATTATTCTCATCTGGTATCAGTAGACCAAACGATCTATGACTACAAACCCTACCAAAAGAAATAAGAATCCCGTCGCCCCCGGCCGATGACACCACTTTCTCTTCTCACATCATCTTCGATATTATATATCTAACCACAACCCTGATAAATACCCTACATACCCTATAAACAATCCATCACTTTATCTCCATTAGACATACTTCCTCAAACTATCTGTTATGGAGGACTAAACTTGTTCCCTTTCTCCATGGCCAAAATCTCAGTTCTAACATTGAAGGCACGTTTTGTGTCCAGCTTCATTTATGAAAGCTCCGGATGAGTGTTCCATTGTAGTTGCGCTCCGGATGAGCGTTTCGTTGTAGGTGATCCTACGGTCGAAAATTTGGTCTATCGGGATTCTTCTATTTTATTCGTGACAAAGTAGCATCAAACGAACTACAAAGAAACTACATCTCTACAAAAAGACCAACTAGCGGGCATCTTCACTAAGTCACTAGTCACAGCAAGGCTAAATGATCTAACGGACAAGGTCAATGTTCTATCTAGAGAACCTTAAACTTGAGAGACGTATTAGTAATCTATATTCTAGGCATGCACACTAGAATTCATTCTCCTTCTCCTTATATTATTGGAAATATTATCATTTAATTTACTATTTCTATCTTGACTATGATTCTTTGTATTCTTATAAATACATCTCTTCATTATGTACTTTACATCATCATAGATTGATCAATAATAAGATCATTCCCAAAACTATTGTTCTAATCTCACACTTTTAAAAGATTTGAAAGAGAGTTCAGACTTATAACTTAGCATTTATCATCAGATGTTGTTGATGTAGATTTAACTCATTTAACTAGGGTATCACATATATGTCATGCTAGGGAGTGACTTTAGTAGAAAAAAAAATCATATTTTTCCCTAGTTGTTTTCTTTAGATTGTTAATGTATTTAATATTTATGTAATTATTAGGTTGAAGTTAAATATAGCTCTTTAGGATTTACCTTTAAGAAGATTACTGTTGCAAAATACTAAGATAAGCACTTCAGGAAATAGGATAATGTAGAAAGTATTACTTGGTATAAAAATTTGAAAAATATAATCCATAATAGAAAATTTTCTAGTTCATGGAATTATGTCACTACCTTAAAATCATTTTTCTTTACGATTGGTGCAGTTGAGAAACGTATGCAGATCAGTTCACACATGATCCATTAAAAGTCCATATTGGGCTCAATGCAATACAAGGTCCAAGAATAAACTTTAATTTAAGGCAACAATACATTGAGTTTATGCAACATTAGTGCATGGAAGAGTCATGAAAGTTCAATAAGAAGTTCAATTGATGAACGTGAATACTTAGAGTATTTTACTTGCATTCAATCTAATATGGAAGAGCCCTAATCATGCCATACCTTCTTTCTTCCTTAACAGCTATGTCAAGTTGCTAACCTACATAGACAAGGAATCTTACTTAGAATAAGAAAATTGTATCCTATTTTAAGATGCTATTGAAAAAAAAAAAAAAAGGAAAAGGAAGGGTAAGTTGGGATGATATTCGAAGTTCCTGTGGATACAAGACTTGTTACTCTGATCCACCCTCTATATGCTGAAGGATGGGCGCAGTTGTCTAGATGTATTTATGTAGTTGCAAATTGAGTATCATCGTGTCATCATATTCATGGTATTTTGAGACTCCGAAATAAGGACTCGTTTTTTATGGTGAAGAACTCCTTACTACTCTTTATGACAATGACCTTGGACCACCACTCCTTGAGCGAAGCTCTTAATATCTTGGAGTTGATCTCCCATTTAGTATAATGCTTCTAAAAAAAATATACAACTCGCCCAAGATATTCGTAAAGCGGGTTTCCATTTGATCAATGGATTCACCCGAAAACATCTCCAAAGAATCAAATTTTCAGACAACAATATGAAGTTTGTTTTCCCTGATTTTCCTTATTTCCTTTTGAGAGTTCAATAAGTTTGTCCCAAAGATGTTTATCATTGCCATATGTCCTTTGACCTTGCCAATAATCACTTTGTCAAGTGTCTTCATGATCTTATTCTTAGCATCATTTTCAAATTTGGCTAAGATGTATGTGGTCTTCTTCTTCTTCATCTTCTTCCTCCTCTTTTTCATCGTTCGACTTCTGGATGGATGGTCTTGCACGTGGTGCTAATGGCGTCGTGTTGATCTTCTCAATTCTTATCTACCTATTTTCCACTACATCCACATCCTAGAATGTATTGATCAAAGATGTATTTGAAGTCTTGTCCTCTATTCCTCAAAATCTTCCTATGAATTTGGAATAAGATCCATACCCTTATACATTTGTAAATTCGAAGCTACAAAAACAAAATATTTTGAAATTTTTTTAACAAGATCTACTTAGTGTGACTAAGATAGTTGATCTATTTGAACAACCACTCTGATACCACTTGTTGGTCCCAGGCAAGTTAAAGTTTAGAAGGGGAGAGGGGAGAGGGGGTGAGAGAGTAGAGTGTGAGAGTGGGATCTAGAATTAACAAGACACTTTTCACCAAAATTGATCTTTTTTCCTTTAACCAGAAATATATTACTTCATTATTTTTTTTAAATAGCTAAGCACTATAAACAAAAACGAAAAAAAAAAAGTACCAAAAATCATTTTTTAGGTTTTCAAATGAATCCTAAGTCTGCAATAGGGGTATACCTCATGGACAAATTTTTTTTTGGTATTCTTCATATTAAATATATATATTTTTTATTTGTGCATGATTGCTGTTAGTTGGAACGATCCAATACACGAATAATAAATGCAAAAATAAAGTAAAATTCAAAATCTTACAAATAATGCCATGTTTGAAAGTAAAAGATGAGGAAGCTATTTTAGTGGGGGGAAAAATAATATTTCTTTTTCGGTAAAAACTAAATGAAGCAAAATTCGCCCCCCTCGTCCGCTGTGGTGTCGCAGAGATGGATAGGGAAAGGGGATGCTACACCACACTTTAAAAAAATTTCTATCATATCATATAATATTCACATAATGGCAACAAACAAACAAAAACAAACCAATCACTGTTATTTTTTCTCTTTCAGCTGTAACTATATATGCCTCACCTCACCTAGCTCTATGCCAAATCCTTCACTCCCTTCTTTTCTTCTTTCTAAACCCTAAAACCTTCTTTAAATGCCTATTTCTACCTCTTCTTTTTATCTCACTTACATTTCTGATTTCACCCCAAATATAATAGTAAACCAATTAACCTCCATAATCACTTAAAATATCAGAAAATTTAGCAACGGATTAAATAGCTGCAACTTAAATGCGTACAAATTTCAATGTTTTTTCAATGGACATCCGTTAGAAAATTAAATGTCTACAAATTTCAGTATTTACCATCGGAGTTTTTATTGATAAATTTGATTATTATACTTGTAGTTAATATAATAACCTTCAAAACTTTGTTTAATTAATTTGACTAAATCATCTCTTTGTTAGCATCCCATGAGGTACATTCGATAAAATTGGAACAACATAGAGAAGATTAACATGATCTCTATGTAAAAATGACGCATTAAAAAGTCTATGATTAAGTCGACCGGTAGTGGTAACAAAACAAAAACTTTTAATCAACATTATAAAAGGTGTGGAAACTATATTGTACATTGTGAAGATACATTCTCTTTTTTCTATTTGGAGGTAAACTAATCTTGTAACCCTAATCAGAGAAAGACCACAAGGAGGTAAAAATAGGTCGCTCCCTTTGATAGTCAAACTTGTAACACTGTAATTACCAAATCAACAGTTTAAAGTGAGAGGTAAATAATAACTTCAGTTATTATTATTTTATTTTATAAAAATCAAGAGAGAGAGAGAGAATTTTACAGTGAATTTTACTTTCTTTTTTTGGTCATTTAATTTCTACTATTATTACATAGCACTATTATATTCATCTTTCATTCCGGTTGAGCTGGGGTGAATGATGAGCTAAGCCCATCTCTTTCTCCCAACTCTCTGATAACTAAAAACACCACTTTGATTTTGGTTCAATTCCTAACATTACTTCCCCCACCCCACCCCCACCCCCACCCCCACCCTCCTTCTCTACCCCTCTCTCTATATATGCATATGAGTATGTCTTTCTTTACATATACACAAGATTACCTGTTGTGATACATAAGCTCACCTGGAGCAAGATAGAGAGAGAATAAAAGCCTTTAATTTTTTTCCCCCTTTAGTGAGAGCCTCTCTCTATATAAGAACCTCTAATTGCTTCTTCCTTGTTCCACTTCAATTCAATCATCTCCCTCTCCTTTCATTTCTTGTTTTTTTTTTCAATTATCAATCAAAAATGTCAACCGATGTTGCCTCTGAGCAACTCTGCTACATCCCTTGCAATTTCTGCAATATTGTTCTTGCGGTATAATCTGATCTCTCTATATCTTTCTGTGTGTGATATCTTTATCATGTGTGAGTGGGAAGAGAGAGAGAGAGAGAGAGAGAGAGACATTAATGGGCTGAAAAAAGCTGGTTTTGGGGGGTGAAGAGATCAGGTTATTTGGAGTTATTATTATGTGCAGAAAAAAAGAAATGAGAGAAGTGATGAAATCAAATCCAATTGTGTTTATTGGGGTTTATTAGTTGTAATTTCTTGAATTGTGATGAGTTTTTTTTCTCTTTGAATTTTCACTTTGGGTAGTCATGTCTCCATCTAGCATAGACCTTTCTTTTTCTTCCCTTCTTTTGCAGTCAAAAAAAAGTCATATCCTGAAACCCTGAAATTTCCAGTCCAGAGAGAGAGAGATTATTAGAGTTTTATTTTTATTATTTTTATTTGTATAGTCAAAACAATTTTAATTAATTTTTTTCAAATAAAATAATTAATAGTGATGAAGACAACTCCTGCAGGTTTTAACCCCTTGATTTCCTCTCACTGTGCTATACCTTTCCTTTGCTTAAAAAACTGAGCTGGTCCCTTCCTCATCTGTGTTTTTCTAGCTCTCAAGATTTTAGGGTTTTCTTCATTTTTGTTTTTCTTTTGTAGATTTTATCATTCCAATATCATCATCATAACCCTATTTCTTGAAATTTTGATGGGCATAAATTAAGAGATCTTAAGATTCTGGTTGAATCCGGATTTGGGTAGTGAAATTTGATTATTGTTTGTTTTGAGTTAATTAAGGTTTTGTGAAAATTGAGAGAATCTTGATTTGGAGTTTTTGATGATTGGAATTACCAGGTGAGTGTCCCATGCAGCAGCTTGTTCGACATCGTGACCGTCCGATGCGGGCACTGTTCAAATCTGTGGTCGGTCAACATGGCAGCTGCATTTCAGTCTCTCTCATCCTCTTCATCTTCTCCTTCACACTGGCAAGATCATCATCTTCATCAGGTCAACCCCATCAATTATTTATTTATTTATTTATTTTTGGGTTTCAAAAAAAAAAAAGATAAAAAATTCATAGCTAGCTCAATTATAGGCATCTGGGTTTCTAGGGTTTTCAGGTATTTTTGCTTCTTTTTAGGGAATAAATACACAAAAACTCAGTATCCCAGAACCCTAGCCTAACAGCCGCCATAACCGAAACCTATGGTACCTAGTTGTGTTTTTTCTAGTACAGAGGATTGGTTTGTTTATATATTTTGTAACGGAAAGTGTGTGGGTTTTATCTTCTCCAGGGACTGTCATGACCCATTAAAGCAATTTCCAGTGGGTATTTTCAAAGAGTAATAATAATATTGTTATTATAATTGGGTTGTGCTCAGAGTTCTTCAGATGAGCCGCTTTTTGGATTGTGAATCTTTGGATCTGATTTGATTGATAAGAAAGAAAAATGTTTGTTTTTGAGGATTTCATGATTTCTTTTCATCAGTGTTTGTCCTCTACTGTGCAAACATTGCCTGGGCAACATACCCAAAAAACTTGCATATTTTTTGGGGTTCATTCCTTTCTTTTTGTTTTCTGTTTTTTATTAGTCCTCCCTTGTAACTAATTCCAGTCACTTCAATGTTCTCCCACAAAGCATCACTTCACGTCTTTTTGTCAATTCTCCCTCAATTTCTTTAGTTACATTACATTATAGCTAACTTCAACCCAACTCAGTCATATCAGTGATAACTAGTACTGAAATCACAATTTTATTTCTTTAATTTATACAAGTCACATTTTTTATAGGCAAGTGCTGAACTTATCTCTTTAGAGGCCTCCGCCCAACAATCTCCAGCCCTAATTACCTGATAATGTTGGACTTGACCCAGCTTTCACCGGCCTCTGTCCAACAAGATACTTGTTGTTTAAAGAAAACATGATGTTTTAATGTTTTAGTTTTGGGTTTTGCTCATTCATATCTTCGTTATCAATTTTGAATTTTTTTTTTATTATTATACACTCAAGGAGTGAATGTGAATTATTTGCAAGTGCAATAGCCAAGATCAAGACTCTAATATAATTGCTGATTCCTTAAATTTTTTTCTTTTATTTTAACGTTATAAAATTTATTAAATTTTTAGGTACCAAGCTACACTTCTCCTGAGTATAGGATGGACTATGGCTCCTCTTCCAAATACAGTAACAGGATGGGAATGACAATGCGACCACCTATCACTAATCGTACTGAGGAAAGGATTGTGAATCGTCGTAAGTTGTTTGTTTTTGTTCCTTAAATTTTTCTTTTTGTTCCAATATTTTTAATATATTTACTTTTTGCTATGTATTAATTAATTTTAAATTATTTCTTATGCTTAACTGTTCAGCTCCCGAGAAGAGGCAGCGAGTGCCTTCTGCATACAACCAATTCATAAAGTAATGGAACTGCATCACTGATAACTTGATAAATGTGTTTTTCTTCTCTTTATGATATATTATTGATATATGAATTAATATTTTAATTTTTTAAAAAAATGTTCAGGGAGGAGATTCAAAGGATCAAGGCCAATAACCCAGATATCAGCCACCGGGAAGCATTTAGTACAGCTGCCAAAAATGTGAGTGAAAATGAATGACGACAAACCTTAGATTATTTTATTTTATTTTTTCAAAAAAAAATCATATTTAATTTTTTGAATGAAACTTTTGGGTATTGAAATGTGACCTTTATATTGTACAGTGGGCACACTTTCCTCACATTCACTTTGGTCTCATGCTGGAGTCCAACAATCAACCCAAGATTGGGGCTGCTGAGGTATAAATGTTACATTGCAACCAAATTAATAAATAAAATAGTAATATTGTTAAATACTATTACTAGTATTTAGATTTGAATTCTCTCTCCTATTAAATTCCTCATTTACTTTTGGATGCATTAAATGCAATCAAAATGCCTAAAATTTAACCTGAGACTCATCCATCCTTAATCAAAGATTAAGAGTTCGATCATTGGCATTGAGTATGGAACAACCTTAAATATGCAGGCCAGTTGTGTTCAACTGTGGAAACCCTGGGTACAACAAAAAAAGAATGCCTAAATTTTTAAATTATAATTATTGCTTTGCCCTATTGCATTCCCACCACAAAATGGAAAAAGAAAAGGTGTATATTTTGTATAGAATTTTAATTAATTCATAATTAATTTGCAGGGCACTGGAAAGCATATGACTCACAGGGCTGCACTGCTAAACAAGTGATGAAGATGTTGAAGAGGCTAGGAAAGGGCCTTTGTGAGTTCTGTTGGTGGATTGAAGAAAACTATGACCCTTAATATATATATGCTTTAATTAAGGACCTAATTAAATATCTTATGTTTTACTATATTTCATTATTGGCTGCAATATAATGCAAACCTGTTTAAGAGTTGCTACTCATCATCATCATGTTATATTGTGCAATCTATCAGTAAACTATATATGATTATCAGTTGAATTAATTGCTTGTTTCAGGCTGTGCAGCTCCCTTTTCATTATTTCATAGTATATACATATTTATTATATTATATTGATAATTTTTTCTTTAATTTTAGGGTACTTTGCCATTCATGAGTGGCTACTGACTAGTAGGAGATGGCATTAAAGTAAAGTACGGTTTTGGTTCTTGAAATTCTTCTAATAAGTCAAGATTTAATAATTTGTGTATGAGAGAATAATTTGTTGATATGCATGTGGATTGAAGAACTTTACACTTGCCCTTTTAACTATCCCAATGACGTTTTAGCAGTTGTTACCCCACGCGTGACTATTTAATGATCGAGAATGTTTTTTTTATTGATTATAAAAAAATAATATGTTACTATTATCTCTTTTTTATGATTTGTGAGTAAAATTTACATAGTGCATAACTACAAATAGTGACTACAGATTCACTCAACATCTAAAAAATGCTTTTATCTCGAAATAGTTGAATCCTTTTCACCAAATAATTTAACACGAATAGAAAGTTTGGGGCAAAGTCATACCAAACTCAAACCATTGTCATATATGACTAAGCTTCGACAACTGTCATGTTATGGCCGCTGGAGCATGATTCTCATAGTTGAAGGTGTTGGACAGAGGCTCGAAGGGTCAAGTCTATTATCTTACCATCGAAACTTCACGCTGATTGCTATTCAAGTATAATGAAATAAAGTTGTGCATTCTCTATTAGCTATAATTTTGGCATAGTGATAAGCGTTTAATTTCGCAATTGACACCAGAGCAAATCAAGGTGGTAGGGAGTTTTAGGGAGGAGGTTGGAGGACAAGCCCAACATCCTTAGTAGCTATAACGTTTAGTGTAGTGGTAAGTGTTTGATCTTGACAGAAGGTCGCGAGTTTAATTTTTTCAACACCTCTTTATATTAGTTGATCCCATCACATAGAGTCTTCCTAATCTGGCTTGCTATTACACAGGAGCGGGATTAACACAATGCACACCCTCTAGAGAAAAATGAAACTTTTTTCTATTACAACATAGAAGTCATCAATGTCCTTCTAGCTTGGAAGGGTACGTCTTATCAATTTATTATCATCACTTGGGTTTATATGATGTTTTCAATCTTAAATCAGAAGTACTGTCAATCCATCTACTTCATTGTTGTATGCTCATTTTGATTGTTGGATACTTATACATACATACCAGACTTGGAAGTATCTCCATATGCCCGCCCAGCCTTTCATTAACTTTTTGAACATGTATTCCTTGGATGTACATATACCATGTCATTTTAACATCAGATACAGCGAAAACATTGATTTCAGCAGGACATAGAAGAAACCTAAAACCTAAAAAAGGTTATCATTTTCCCACATAATAGCAGTGTGGTTGCTTTCATACGAGGGAGGGATCGGACTACTTGAAAAATTAAAATCTGTCCAGCCATCTTTTTAATTATTAGGTGAAGGAAACCTTTCACAAATAATTTAGTTGCATACATATATCTCCAAGATATTTTTTCATATATATATATATATATATATAGTTGCATACAAATTGATAGTTGTCCAGCCATCATGGGTAACACTTGTGTGAAACCTCTGTGAGACGGGTCAGGTCAATATGCTAATGTAATACTTATACTAAAAAAATATGATACTAATTATGAATAAAGTGTTTGTTATTTATAAGCTAAGTAAAATGTAATACTTTTATATTTTGATGTAAAAATATTACTTTTTTCATCAAAATTACTATATTTTCCTTTATAAGTAATTTTGGCAAGTGTTTGTTACTTATAAAGGAATTTAATACTTTTAATGAAAAATATATATAGATAAAATCTTAATCATATGAAAACACACTCTCCAGGTAAGAACTTGTGGACAAATCTAAACCATTGATCTAAAAGATCTGATGAATGAGAAATCAAATAAAAAATGAGCGGGGTCATTTTCATAAATATTACAAAATTTTTAAATGAACAGGGTCATTTTCATAAATATTATAACTACTCCCAGGTGAGAACATGTGGACAAATCCAAACCATCGATCTATAAGATCTGATGAATAGGAAAAGTAAAAAAGAAATCGTGGATTTAGTAGATCTAATGGTTGAAAATAAAGGAAAAAAAAAGGATGAAGTCGTTTTCATAAATGTTGAAAACTTTAAAAGTTTGTAATATTTATGAAAATAACTCCACTTTATTTTTACTTGATTTTCTATCCATCAAATCTACAAATCGTTGGTTTGCATTTGTCCACAGGTTCTCACTTAGGACTTAGGAGTGGTTATCTATGAATTGAATTTTATATAAAGTTTAAACTTTTCATATAATTAACAATTATCTTTTAACTAATTGTGTCATATAAAGTTTAAACTTGTCACATGCTTTTTAACGGAAAAGGGGTAAAATAGGCTCCAACCCGGCATGAAACAAAGTTGTAGTAAAATTTTGAAACATCATATGTATTGACCATCACATCTTGTAACCGTGGTATAGTATGTATTTTATATATATGCTTTGGTCTTGCGAGTTGATATTGATGGCAAAAGTTGTTTGCTTCTTTTTACTAGCTCAAAGGTAAACATATCCAATAAAAGACCTATGTAGTTTCAACCCCACATCCAATAATAATCAACAATTACCTTGCTTGCTCTTCCTGTGATAAAGTAGTATTTTGAAGGACCACCATTTTGTCTTCTGGCATCCAATCTCTGTTCTCTATACCCCCCCCCCCCCCCCCCCCCACCAAAAGGGGTAAAGCACTACCAACAACACATGCTTTTGCAATTTGGTTCAGTGGCACTCTCCTTGATTTTTTATTATTTTTTTTTTTAATTTTTTTTTCTCTATTCGATCATTGGACTTCTAAAAAGAATAATGTGGTCCATTTTGTTAGTTTCACACTAGGAATAAAAAGGCAGGGTCTTATGAATATCATCATTTTTCATATGCATACATTAAGCAGAAATTTCAAATCTTTATCCATATTAGGCTTGTGGATGAAGAGTTGAAACTTGTTTGCAATGAATTTGGTTTGATTGCATAATGATATATGCAAATGACAAATATATATGCATTAAAATTTCTTGGCATATAAAATCAACTGATAATTTGGGGTTTTTTTATACCTAAATTTAAGTAGTTGTTTTGGGGTTAGACCTAGGGGTACCATAATGAGTTCTAATTTTGTTTTGAATCCCCAACTCTAAAGCTCTCCGCGTCTTGCCTAAGAAAAAGTATAAATTTTTTTGGATTATGCCTAGTTAAGGTGATTCCACTGCACTATTTCTTGTTGAGGTAGGTGTTACACGTATGGAAGGGCTCGCAAGAAGTCTCTACGGAGAGGGAAAGGGAGTGAGAGGAGTGGGCCTTGTTGTCAAGAATTGAACCTCCCATTTCTCTTACCAATGAGGGTAACTTATACTACAATTATATATATCTATTTATTAGGAGTTGTCTTTGCAATTGATGAAGAGTATTTTTGCAAAGGTGAATTAGTAATTGCCGTTTTCTTGAGGATTGACGATAAATGTATGCTTAAGTTCCCCTCAATCATAAAGTACTAAAAATTCTATAGAAATCTAAGCACTAAGAAAGATCATTTCATGTAAGATAGAAATAGACTAATAAAAGTAACAAATTAAAAGAATAGCAACTAGAATGAATAACAAATAATTGAAAATTAAATGTGGAAGATGATAGGAGTTTAAACTAGGCTCAAGTGATGTGGCCAAACCACGAACAAAAATGAAAGTTAAGTGACTTGACAACAAATGTCATCAAACTAGAAGACAGATTTCTCGAGGTTATTTATCTCCCTTAGGATACACTGTGCTATTGCAATTTGGGAGAGCAACTGGTGGTCAGGGTGATTGTTTCTCTTCAACTGTGCTATATATCTTCAACATTTGTGCATATGCAATTTGGAGGTAAAAATTGGTGGCCGGTGAGACTAATCCTTCTATACTGTGCAATGTAACATAAACATCTGTGCGAATGCGATTAGTGGGGGCAACTAGAATCTAGTGGTTGGTGGCAATAATATTTCTAAATTGTGCAATGTAGCATAAACAACTCTTCAACAACAATTCGGGATTGTCCACATGGACTCACCTTAACAGTGACACACACATGCACACACATATATACATACATACATACTCTAGATAATGGATCAGGTGAAAAACTTCCCTTAGGTGAAAAATAGGGTTTAATCTCATCCATTGATTTAGTCCAAATCAAGGGTCAAAATGGAGCTATTTAAAAAAAAAATGGTGGCATTATGGTAATTTTTTGTAACTTAATTTTTTTGTCTTTCTAAGCAATTTTTTCTTTCTTGCAGAGCACAATGTTGTGCCTTCCAGAGCACATTGTTGAATCTTCTATAACACATTGTTAAGCCATCCAGAGCACATTGTTGTGCCTTCGAAGTGTATATTATTTTGCCTTGGACTACTCATTGTTTAGCCTTCCATAACACATTGTTGAGCCTTCATAGTTGGCAAACTTCAAAAAAAAAAAAAAAAAAATCACTTAATCTTGATTACTAATTACTAATTTGAGTTGAATCTTGTTTGCTTATTTATCATTTATGGTTGTTTATGATTTGTTTTGAAGATCCTATATAGTTTTCAATAATTGCATCACATCTTTGTGCCTTTCTAGTACACATTTTTTGTCTTTCAGAGCACATTGTTGATCGTAAGTGGCAATTTTTTTTTAAAAAGAAATTGATCTATGACTAAGATTTATCCACATGTTTCACCAGCGGCTTTCTTCACACCAGAGCCTAAGCTATATAATCTAAATCTCTAATACTCCACAATCCTCATGAAGTAATTAAGATAAATATTTGAGTTGAAGCTAAGAATATAATGCATATTTGATGTTAATAATTTTGACAGACTTGTTAATAAAGATGAAGTAATGCCTGGCCACAAATTTGACAGACTTGTTGTATACCCAAAAATAAAAAATTTGGCAGATTCGATGTGATGATGTGAGTTGAAACGCAGAGAAGTTGCATAGATCTTTCCAATCTAAATCCTGTACAATGTAAACAAACACTAGTACATCCACGTGCAGCATGCAGCTAGCTAGTAATGGAGATGGAGCAGTGGAAAATAGTTGTTTTTACAGATCATCAGAGTACATATATATTGGCATGCAATGCAGACCCATAATGCAACACAGTAAAAACAAAACATATGTGTAAGCAAAGCAATAAATAAATTAAAGGCTGATGAGAAGGAATTGAATTGCAAGGAAGAGAGAATTAAAGGCAGTGAAGCTAAGGAATAATTGTTGTTGTTGAGGTTCCATGGAATGTGCATGTGAAAGCACGAGCAGCTGGCAATGTTTCATCCAAGAAAATCAGTTGACAATGTGGGGTGAAAAGGGAGGGGTTGGGAGGTGGCTGTTTGGGATGTGTGAATATAATAATATTATAATGTAGGGTGGGTGCCTGGATAGATAGAATCTGAGATGTCAAATTCATGTCTGTTTTTTGCATTCATTTCATTTCTTGTCATTTCACTTCTGACCATTTAACCTTCCTTCTGAATTCTGAATTCTGATCTCAACCCCCCTCCCCCCACCCCCCACCCCCAGTAAAATTACATACCCAACCTGTTTTTGTACACTATTGTACTACTCATGTATCCACCCATTTTACCCTTTTTTTGTCACGTAGAGTCAATCTAATCTCTTTTTGAATCTTCCATTGTGTTAGAGATATTAGATTATGAGTGGTACTGTTTGTTTTGACTTAACTACTTACCTTGCTATTGCTTCGGAGTAACTTAAGTCTCCTGAGTCATTATATTACTAGGAGATTATCATTGTTTGATTGAATTACAGAAAATATCAGTTTCACTCATTATTAGACTCAATATAATGTTCAAGCTTGGACAAAAGTTTAAAGTTTCAGTTCAATTGTTTATTACAACAGACAATAAGTATAATTAATAATAAAGACGGACTTTTATTTATTTTTATACTTATATAATGTAAAGGTCAGTATCACATTTCAAACATAAATGGATATAGTAGAATGTCAAATTTGACCCTCCAACCCCTGCTTAACATTAATGGTGATGAGGTTTCAAAGTTCAAGTTAAAAATTTGTCAATAGTGAATCTAATCTCTTTTTGTTTTATATTTTAGCACTAATTAGTATAATCTTCATTCCATTGGACCCAATCTAGTGTGCAAGCTTGGACAAAAACTAAAGTCTTTATAGTGATGATCAAGATCAAACATTACCATAATGCCAAAAACTATAGTTAATGATAAAAACAGCTTTATTTCTTTTAGGCGCCGGTGTCACGATTTTAAATACACATCAGCAGTAGGATGTTATATTTGACCCTCTAGCTAGAACTCTGCCTAACAATGCTGAAATTTCAGACATTATATGTTAAAAATTTTAATATTGTTGGATCTTATCATGTTATCGATGAGTGGAATCGTAGGGGTTGATTGTCCTCCGATTTTTTATTTATTTATTTTTTGTTTGAATGATTATAAAGACACCCAGTAGTGTAACAGGTGCCTAGTGTAGTAGGAGTAGGGCCATTCTATCATCAAATTGAGTGGAAAAATCTGGAGGGGAGGGGATAAATTCTAGCGTGCACATGAGAAAAGGTTTAAATAATAGAGACCGTGTCTGATTCTTAAGGCATCATGTTCTTTAACCTTAGACGATAGATAGAGATTAATTCTTCGGAGGAAGTAAGCAGATTGAATAAAATCAGACAGCATAGTAATCTTAATCACTTTGCTTGCTAAAGCAGGAATGCCAAGAACATGATGATATCCTCATATTCTAAAGATAAAGTGCACCCAAGTACAAACTTTATTCTACATCAATCACTAAATTCGTTAGTTTCATTTAAGATTGACTAATAATGTTTGTACACTCACTCTCTCTCTCTCTCTCTCTCTCTCTCTCTCTCTCTCTCTCTCTCTCTCTCTCTCTCTATATATATATATATATATATATATATATATATATATATATATATATATATATTATAAAACCATATATATAATTATTTTTATAATGTAACACATCAAGTTCTCATATCTAAAGAGTAGCTAGCCCAAGGCATTATGGGCGAATCATTATTGCATGGGCCACGGTCCACACAGCTGTGTAGATCATAAATATACATTTTTAATATATTAAAAGTACATTATTTTTGTACATAAAGTACATTATTTAAGTACTGAATACTATAGACTAGGATCCACTTTACAGACACATAATTTATTAATTGAAGGTACATGATATATTAACGCAGACACGTAATTTGTGGACTCTCACAAAGTGGACCCTAGTACATCGTATAATTCTTCATTAGGCTAACATTATCTTGAAATAGTCTCTCACTTTCAAAAGTGTCATATCTCCATATGCATCAACAAATTTACAATTTCTTCATTTTTTTTTCTTTACAACCTCTGGAATACTCGCTCTCTTTTAAAAGCAAACCCACTTTCATATCACATTACAATAAAATAACAAAATCTACTATACTAATAAGAGGCAAAGAGAGTTAGGCCTAAAATGGGTAGAAAAAATGGCGGTAATCAAATGGATGGTTCAGATGAATTATTTAATCAAATAGATGGTTAAGATAATTCAGATTAATATTATTGATAGAGATTACCTAATTTAACCTTACTTTTATGATTTTCCGTTAAGTTTTCCGTTAAATATTCTCTTCTCTGTTAATATTCCGTTAACTTTTAACTTACCCATTAATTTCTATAAGAAAGGTCTTAGGTTCGAACCTCATCTCAATCAAATTTGACATAATTAAGTTTTTCACTCTATTTTACTCTTATTAAATTAAATAAATTAGTAGCTACAACAAAAAATGATACATATGTATTTCTTTAATTTAGAATTATGTGTCTACAATACCTTTATTTGAAAAAATTATTCATTATCAAAAAACTAAATTAAATAAGAGAAATAATTTCATTAGTTATATTGTCTTTATTTTCTCTCATGCAAATATTCTTTACATTCAAATTTATCCATTGATAGTCATTACATTGTCCATTATCTTATTTTTACAATATCTTGTAATTAAATATCAAAGTTATAGTACAAAATAATGTTATATATTTATTTACCAAAAATTTTATTAATACTATGAAAATTTTTTAAAATAATTTGAAACTAATTATATTAACTACTTAGGGATTGGTTGACAAAGAGAGTACTCAAATAGCCCAACAAATTGAAGCGGAATCACTCTATTTTACTCTTATTGAATTAAATAAATTAGTAGTTACACCAAAAAATGATACATATGTATTTCTTTAATACCATGAAAAAAATAAAAAAAAGAATAGTTTGAAACCAATCATATTAACTACTTGGGGGATTTGTTGACAATGAAAGTAATCAAATAACCCATTACCCAGCAAATTGAAGCGAGAAACTACCTTTTAATATCTTTGGAATACATAATATTTTAAATTTTCAAATTTTTATTAATTTATTTAATCTTTTTTCTTAAACTAGGGATTTCTTTATCCACAATAACTCATTCAACAATAATGGTTGAACCAGATGAACCCCAAGCAGAGCACCTAAAGGAAAGTCCATAGCTCATATATCATAATCTTATTGCATGACGTTGTCATCTATGCTACCAACAATAACCAAATTGCAAATAACACACTACCAACAAAAAGGAAGAGAACAAATAGTAAAGATGAAGACAATGACAATGTTACTCAAAAGAGAATTAAGAACACTTTAAAAAAATTCAAATTAAAAGTAGTATTTATTTAGACTATCATTTTTAGACCAAATATTTAGACTATCGATTTTACAAGGTTGCAAACATTTATTTTAGTAATAATTATAATGAATTTTCTATATTATCTTGGATTCATATACTTTGATTTAGATATTTAAATAAAAAAATCGACATTCAATTACTCATGTATAAACTTCTCCTATATAATCTTGCATTGATATACTTTCAAATATTTATTTAAATATAAACATTGGGCATTAACCCATTCGCGCAATGCGCGTATATAATAATAATATAATAAGAGCCAAAGAGAGTTAGACCTAAAATGGGTAGAAAAAATAGCGGTCAAATTATTTAATCAAATGGATGGTTCAGATGAATTATTTAATCAAATAGATGGTTAAGATAATTCAGATTAGTATTATTAATAGAGATTATCTAATTTAACCTTATTTTTATGATTATCCGTTAAGTTTTTCGTTAAATATTCTCTTCTCCGTTAACATTTCGTTAACTTTTAACTTACCCATTAATTTCTATAAGAAAGGTCTTAGGTTCGAACCTCATCTCAATCAAATTTGACATAATTAAGTTTCTTACTCTATTTTACTTTTATTAAATTAAATAAACATTGGGCATTAACTGATTCGCGCAATGCGCGTGTAAAACTAGTAATAATAATAAATGTAAAAAAATAAAGTACAAAAAGGTAATTACATGCTGCCATGTGGCAAAATTTTTTATACTTTGCAAACTTGCAATATAAATAAGTAACAATAAAATTTAAAAAAAAATCTACTTGTATAATCACATCATTTTGCAAACTCCATCCTTTAATTTTAGGGATGGGATTAGCTTTATGGGCTAACAAAATGGCTACATAGGTTAAGATGACGAATAAACTCATTTTAAAATGAAGTGATAGGCTTGTAAGGGTTATATGGACTTACACATCTTATGGAAAACATAAAAATTTATGATTAAGGTTGTTCAATTAATTGAAATAGTTTTATTTAACCACTAACTGAAATAATTTAGTTTTTTTTTTTTTTGTAAACACTCAGTGATAATTTACAAGATAGTATTTATTCTACTATACTTTCTCAATTTTTAATTTTAGGATTTTATCTTGTGACCATCCATTTAATTGAAATGGTAACAAATGTGTTATTACACTATATGGTAGTTGACAACTGAATTAATTTAGTTAATTTGGTCAGTTGTAATTGAATTACATCAATTCAACTAATGGTTTTACGTTTTAAAAATTTTAGTAACAATTATTTCGGTTAAAATGTGAAATTCACTTAATTAACTTAATTAGTAATAAATAAATATAAGATATATTTTATAAAATATATACAAGATAATATACTATATAAAATAAAATTGATGTTAATTCAGTCGGTTAACCAAATTTATCGAAATATAATTTAGTTTAGTTAATTTAGTAAATGGTATTTTAGTTCAGTGACCAATTTCACAAAAATGAAATTTTGATTTCAAATACTTTTGAATGAATACTCTTATTTATGATCAGAATTCAGAACTCGAATTTTTGTTAACTTTTAAAACCATTTTAACAACCATAAAAATAATTGTGACTTATTGCAATTTTGATTACATTGTTTTAAGTTCTATAAGAGCACTTTTGATTACATTGTTTTATGTTCTATAAGAAGTAATTCGGTTATAATGGTATTTGTAACTTGTTCTAACCATGGAGGTTTGAATTCATGTAAAACTGATAGTGATTGGGGCATTTATGTTTTATATATACTATCCTCAACACTGAAAAATAATCAATCAAACTGAATTACATTAGATGAAATTTGAAAGGTAATCAATCAAACTGAATTACATTAGATGAAATTTGTCCAACTAAGAATAGGGGCAAATTATTCTGTGGACAGGTCCCCAAGTCCAAAATACACAATTTACATACTGAATGTTCACAATTTATATATTGAATGTTCACAATTTACATACTGAATTTTCACAATTTGAATTATGAATATTCAATATGTAAATTGTGACGGGTTCACCTTGTAAGGCAGACCCGGATTTATGGTATAACTATTGAAATATGAATGTCAATCTTAACCTAAAAACGATGAGTTGGCCTGATAAAACTGAAATATTTTAAGGTTAAGATAGAAATATTTTAGCCCGATAAACTCAAAACTGATAAATTTGATAGCCTGAATGGGTTAGCCCAAAATTTAGTAAGTTAGCCCAAAATTGAGCGGGCTGGCCCAATTAACATCATTCCTAGCTTAGAATATGTCTAGTGTTACTCTGCTAAATAAGGTCTTAGTGTAGTATATCAGGACAAAGGCTACAACTTGGGCTTCCATTTGGGCTAATATGAAAACTCTATAAAATCGTAGCCACTATATGGGCATCGGTGTAATGCATTAGGGTTGTGAGGCCTGGGCCCAATAGCTTTTAACCCCAACATATAAATTATATTGTGTAGATTAGTATATAACATGTGCTATAGTTTAAACTCTAAATATTAGGGCGCCTTACCCTAAGAATTGTAAGAGGTTGAGGATAAATTACGAGATATACCTCAGTGACGTAGGATCTAAATACATTTTTATTTTTTCTCTAGATTTGAATTTGGTAATTGCTGGGAACTACACTCACACTCAAATTTCAACTACTGAGCTATGCCACAGGACACATGTACTAAATATATGTATGCATGTATATGTGCGTGCGTGTGTATATATAATACTTGAATTGCATAAGATTTTAAAGTGTACATTTAACTAACACGGCTTGTTTGATACTCCTCTATAAAGAATATAATTAAGATCCATGTAAGTTATTTGCAGACCCTATTAAATTGCGTTTCGTCGTGGACTTTTGCACCTTACTATAGGTTTTGATACCCTTTCATGTTTGTTTGAACTTTGTCGACATTTATGTAATCTTTTGCCTTAATCTGTGCTCCTAATTGTTTCATCTTATCATTTTAGAAGATAATGAAATGGATTTACTAAAAGACAATATTACCGGATATATGTCCTGTACAATTATTGGACATCTGTTATTTTAATTTAGGGTATGATGTTTGAATGACTTATCAAGTTGTGTCCTTTGTATGTGTTGACCAATTTTTGTAAGCCACTCTATATTTTATTATACCATAGGATATATTTTATCACTACAAACGAAACAAAACAAAACAAAATATTATCAACATCCCGATCAAATATCTTTCTAAAATTCAATGTTATAAGATTGAAACTTTTTTTTTTTGAGGAAAGATTGAAACTTTAGTTAAGTTTTAAATTCAATCCTTATTTGTTTATGATATATCAGAAAATAAAATTTATATGATGGTCCCATGTGAGTTGCAGGTAGCTAGAATTGTTGTCTGCGTTGATTTGAGTACAAGTATTATTGTTATTAGGCAAGTTTTCCTTATGAGCATTAGAGAGAGAGAGAGCATTACATCATTGATTTAAAACTTCCATAGATTTCAAAATATATAAATCATTAATTATAATTTATAAACTTATATGTTTTATAAAAAAAAATATTGTTTTTAGTTTTTTTTTTTTTGAAATGATAAGCATACAACATAGCAATTAATTAATTAATAACACTCTAATTAAATAATTCAAAACCAATAATTTTATAAAGATATAGACTAATAATCTTAGTATGGGACTATACAATATAACCTTACTAGAAAAAGATTGTTATAATTAATCTTTTCATTATTTTTTTTTAAAGACAAAAATAAATAAATAAAAGGAAAATGGTCAAATAGGTCATAAACATTATACGAAAAGTCAATTAACCCCTTAAACTTTTAAAAGTTGTAATTAAGCTCATGGCCATTCTATTTTCGTGTATTGAAGCCCCAAAACCGGTTAATGATTTGTAATAACAGGTCACTAAGGTTTCGGTGAGACTCGGGTAGCTCCGACGACTGTCCCCAGTTGCGTTTGAAGAATGCAACCAAGTGTGGTCGCTTCTCCTACTAGAGAAGGCGACCGGACTAGTTGTCTTCTTCATTTATCGAAAAAAGGCAACCAATCTGATCCAATCAGTCCGCAATCAACATTTTTGTGAATGGTGGAGATTTTGTTATCAACGAAGCCAGCCACTGTCAACGACGACCTGCATACCGGTAACATGTTGGCCAGGTTACCAGTCAATTAGACTTTTTTGATTGATTTTAATAAGTTGGAGTGTTTAATTGCAATTTTCAAAAGTTCAGGAACTTAATGCCTTCTCATGTAAAGTTTGAATGCTTATTTGGCTTTTTTCCTAAATAAAATAATCTCAGCATTTTATTTAAATACTCATAAATTAATGTTAGTAAGGTGTGATACGGGGTGGGGCTAGGTGTATGGGTTGATCCAAGGAGGTATATATAATGTTCATGAAGATGATAAAGCTAGACATGCATGTGGACCAACACAAGGAGACAAAGGGGGAACCAAGTAATGATCTTAGGCCGAGGTAGAAGCACACTTAATTGGGTAGTAAGGCTGACCCAATTTGGAGGAAATTAAAGCCATCCAAGCTAAGAGTAGGCCTGTTTAATATAGAATTGTACTTGTAACCATGTTGTAGTCTTAGTGTATCTCAATTATTCTACCATAAATCAGGATTCATATTGCATTGCGAATCTTAATTTAAAAATTATGTTTATAATTAACCTATTATGTATATTTGTAGTTAACAATTTCTGTACATATAAACAAATTAAAGTTTATACCATGATATATAACTACAAACACATAAATTATTAATTGCATGTACAGAATATGTTAACTGCAGACACATAAGATGTTGGTTAACATGCAATGTGTTTGCAGTTAACATTCTGTACTTGCAGTTAACAGTTTATGCATGTGTCTATAGTTATCATCTTATATGTGTAATTACATGGCATCTGCCTTCAATTTATTTACATATACAGAAACGGTTAATTGCATATACAAAATGTTTCAACTCCAAGTACAGAATCTAAATGTTATTTTTGGACCAAAGTCTACAATGTAAGGTAGATCCTAGTTCATGGTCTAATTTGCCAACAAGTAGTCTAGTATCCAAGAGTAGGAATCTAAACATCGTGTAGTTAGAAGTAAAAATATACTATTTTTTGTTTATAGTTATAAGTAACATAGAGTGAATAATAATTTTTTTTTTGTTTTTTAAAAAAAGGTTATAAGTAGCACGTGTCTTTATAGATTCATTGTTCATCTAGTAAAATTACGATAAACGAAACATTTTTAACCTTTGTTTATAATTTAACCTTCTTATTATTTCCAATTCGAGTGTATTCTTCATTGTCATTAGGAGAATTTAAAATCTATCAAGATAATATGAAAACAAAAAATTAAATTAAATGTTATAAGCAGTTTTGTGTGTGTATGTGTGTGTATATATATATATATTAGTGAGCCGACCAAAACAATTTGCATGCAGACAACGACATTCAAAGATAGTAATCCTTATCAAGTCCACGCATTTATATATCTCAATTATATTATGTATTTCAATTCGTAAACGTAGGTTACTTATGTATAGTTGCAACATAATCAAATTGTTTGTTTTTACTTTTTATAAGATTTATTAAGAGCAGAAAGAGTACGTATCTTATTTAGTTGGTGGAAAAGAATAAAAATGAATTGAATTTAAATTTTATGAACTATGGATCATAAAAATAAATTACTTGTAATATTATTGATTCAATTATTTAGTTGGTGGAAAATAAGATGTTGGGAATAATAATTGTTTTGGTATGTGAGAGTAATATAGGTATTTATATTATATTTTTTTTATCTCAAAAAATGTGAAAAATAAAATACTTAAAAATCTAAGAATTTATTTTCTTCGAATTTGAGGAATTCATTTTTCATTGAAATCAATTACCCCTCAATCAAACAAGTTAAAATTTACTTTTCTTCAAATTAATTTAAATAATAAATTCCCCATATATATATATATATATATATATATATATATATATATATATATATATATATATATATATATATATATATATATATA
>NC_044918.1:19040628-19054422 GCF_003576645.1 Ipomoea triloba | reverse complement strand
ATATATATATATATATATATATATATATATATATATATATATATATATATATATATATATATATATATATATATATTAATAGGAAAAAAAAGACAAAAAATAAGAGTAAATATGGTACTCCTTTGCATAAGGTACTTGTATGCATAACGTCATATCCATCCCGCAAAATAAGAAGAAAATTAGAGAACATAGGGAGATCAGAGATGCGCTAAGTAAGAACATTCTTAATGGTTGAGGATATTTGTGAGCTCAGTTAGGTTTCTTTCGCATCAACACTCACGATCTCATCCATCACCAATTTGTTTTCTTCTCAATGATAATTTCACTCGATGGCTCACTATCATTTCAACAATCTTTTATTTTATGTTCATCTATTAATTTTATTTGAGTTTATATAATATTTTTAATTAATTAATACATCAAATTAAAATATTATATAATTTATAATTTCATTTTAATTATTTTATATATAGTTTATATAAAAACAAAATAAATAAACAAATTTTTAAAATAAAAAGAAAATGCACTTCATTAAGTGACCAATAGGCACACACAATGCGCAAATTATTGTGTGGACCAAGTCCACATAATTATGTGGACCATGAATATAAGGTACATTTTTAATATACTAAAAGTATATTATTTTTGTACTGAATGTATATTATTTAAAAGTATATAGAATAATGTGCTTTCAATACTCAAATAATATACTTTCAAATAATGTATTTTTTTCATTCACTTTCACTCTTGACCCATATCGACCATTGTCAAGTGTGGATACCCATTATGGGTACCTATCACTTCCACTCTTGGATGAACTTTTTTCAAATCTACCTCCACCTTGCCCGTGTGAATACTCAGTATGAATACTTATCATTTATTATCTTATTATTTTTTAAAAGTAATATTTTAATTACTTACTCATAATAAAATAATAAAATTCTTTTGTTATACGAAAAAACTCTAAAAGTTAAGTTACACGGAAACTACTATATATATAGACACTCATCTTTGTGTGTGCGAGCGTGAAAAATGAATCTAGTATGTGCACAATAGTTAGGTCTTGTAATCTTAATATAACCCCATGGTATATATAATTCTCAACATATAAAATTTATTTTTAATATTAAATTAGTATATATTCTATTTTATACCTAATATATTTTTATATTTACAATATAATCTCATGGTATATATAATTACCAAACCCTAACCCTCCACCTCCACCTCCACAATTTCATTCTAAATTTTGATTCAACTACAAACATTACTGTTAATCCTGCTATAAGTGTTCTTATTGTTTAATTGTTTATTAATTATTGTTCTTACTCTTGTAAATTGTAATATTTAATGAAGTGTCGCAATTTAATTATGTAAGTTGATTGTTAACTATTTATGAGATTATATAGGATGGCGTAATACAATTGAATTTATTCCTAAACAAGTTAACAAGCATTCTGAAGTCAAGGCTTGTTTTATGTTATTTTATGTTTTAATGCTATTATGTTTGCATTCTGATGATATACTTATGTAGTTATGTATTAGTTTTGTATTAGGTATATTTCTTAAATTATTTTAAAATATTTATTAAAGTTTTTAAAAAGACTTAACATGTAGGCTTTCAGTAGGCTCAAAGAGGACTTACTTAGAAGCCTTTTTAATGGCCTACATATTAAACATACTTTTAAAAAAGTTTCGGGCCAAGCCAAGCCAATTGTAGGCTTAGGAGCCTAATAAAAAACCTACATATAGGCTCAGACCCAAGCGTAGACCTTAGATTTTCGTAACAGGCACCTGCCTAATTTTCTAAAGCTCGACTCAGCTTGCCTTATTTCCATCCCTAAGCATACCGCACACAAATTAGTAATTAATTGATTATAGTAGTTTTAGAGTAGGAGATTCAATAGGTGAAACCCCAACTCTAGTCATTTTCTTCCAAGAGTTTATTCCTTCCATTTAATTTTCGTGATGAATTTACAATGAGTCTTGATTTACATTGCTTGGTTATATCGTTCTTTTAAGTTAGGTTTTTTAGTTTTAAAATCATCATCTTAATTTCGTTAATTAGTTTATGTTGGCAATAATAATTTTTTTTAAAAAAAATTTCTTTTAAAACCTTTGAAAATAAACTTTGGATGGTTTTTGTAACATTTTCAAGTTTAATATAATTTATACTGCAAATGGCCTTGACAGTTGTAGAAAAATAGTGATCAGACAAAAATTGTTAGAAATTCTTCATCCCTACATGCGAACGAGGATGTAGACCCTATTTCTCGCTCTTACCTTATCTTATCCTACAAGCAACCTAGTATTAATTATCATGTCTCTATTTATTTCACTAATGAGGGAATCCCCACCTAATATCTACTAAGCAGCCAAGTATTACCTATCATGTCTTTATATATGTTCCTCTATTTAGTGCATCCGATCCCTAGCTAATATCTACCAAGCAACCAAAGGAAACCAAAGTATATGGATAGAGATGACAATTTCAAGTCGCTCTGCAAATATTTATCAAAATTTATGCAGCATGGATATGGTTTTTGGGATGATAGTTAATGGTGGCTTGTTTCAGAAAAAATTAAACTCACGATGGACCGGATTAGATTCGGATTCTATGTAGAAAATCCACCTAGAACCCCACCCCAACCCATCATATGTGTGTGTGCGTTTATTTGTGTTAGTGTCTCCGTGTGTGTGAAAGATCAAATGAGAACAGTATCCTCTTGTAAAAAATGAAGACTGATCTCTGTCGTTCATATAAGGGTTCATCAATGGTTGAAAGTTTTAATAAAAAAAATACATAGTCAATTTTATAATTATTGAAATTTTTAAGAGCCGGATACATTTGATAATTATTGCAAACTTGAAAGCTTATTAATTGTAAGATCATAGTCTTTGATTTCTCATGATGGAGGGTTCGGAGATCTCCACACTTTTTATAGGGAGAGGTGTTCTCACATGAACCATCCTCTCTCTCTCTCTCTCTCTCTCTATATATATATATATATATATATATATATATATATATATACACACACACACACACACACATACACACACACACAAACATACTAGTTACGACTTGCGCATTGTGCGAATAGTCTAATGCCCAATGTGTATTTTTAAATTAGTGTTTTAGACTTTGTCAAAGTATCATTCGGTATCCTAACGTATATCAATGCAAGATTATCAATTTTTTTTTATAAAAGTAAGTATTTTAAGAATGCATAACTATGACCTATGGCAAAAATGTTGGATTAATTGGTGTAATAGCAATTTTAGAGAGAAGCACCCTCATCTAGGGATGACAATGGGGCGCGGTGGGTCGGGGAAGGCTACATCTATCACCTGACCCATCTTACATTTTCTCCACTCACCCCACCCTTTAGGTGGACATTTTCAAAATCCACATCCACTCCACCGGGTGCGGGTGCCCACTATAAGTACCCACCACTTATCAACTTATTATTTTTTTCAAAAAAATATTTAAATTACTTACATATAATAAAATAATAAAATAATAAAATTCATTTGTTATACTAAAACATAAAATAATTGAAATATTCTAATATAATAACTAAATTGTTAATTTTTAAAAACAAACTTAGTAGCTGTAAACACAAAATTTTGAAAATATATATTTAATTCAAAATTGGTTACATGTTAAGTATCAATAATGTGGGGTGTGGGTACAAGCTCTGGATATAGTGTCCTCTGATTCTTCAGTTGATGTCTTGAACGCTTCATTGAAGGGCCTCTGGATTTCAAATGGCTTAATCTTCAGAGAAGAACTTATATGCTTGTTCTTCTGAAGGGCCTCCGGATTTCAAATGGCTATGGCTTGATCTTCAGGAGGTTTGGATCAACATGATAGGCATGATTTTCAAGAAGGCATGATTTTCAAGAAGGAACTTTTACATTTAGGATCATGAGGCTTTTATTTTCATGATCATGATCTCTAATTCTCTAAATAAGCTTCAAAGCTATTTCTATGATTTTTTCCTAGGATGAACACATAGAAATAAAAGGTCCTATTTATAACTGTAGGATAAAGAGTTTTGATAGGTTCAAACTCTTTTGATATTATCTAATTAACAAATTAGATAATATCAAATATTATCCAAATACATTCAAATATGCTAATATTATAAAATAATAAAGATTATCAAAGTTTAACTGTCAACAGTAGCTTAGATATAAAAATAGTAAAATATATATATATAAACACATGGTGGGTCGGATGGGGTTTAGGCGAATTTTATACATAGAACCCGAATCCAACACGACCCACTGCGGGTTTACTTTATTAAGACCCACCCCGACCCACCACTCATTGTCACCCTAAAAAATCCGCGGGGCAGATAGAAATTGTCATCCCTACCCTCATCAGATAGTACCAAGCATAACTTTTGCAACACAAAATCCTATTAATTGGCGTGATACATGCTTCCTCTTGTTGCCATTTCCATAAGATGAGTTATTGATTTGATCTAGTTCCTTGGTACAGTGTGCTTCACTGCAATTTTAGTGTCTTGGCGCAGTTCACCTTAAAAAACATAACCAAATCCTCCTTCCCAAAAAGACGATGATAATAGGAATAGTTTCTCATATGTGTTGAATATATACTGTAAATTAGGTGTACCGTTTCATTAATGCCCAATGCGTGATTCTAATTAATTGACCAAAGCTCATGTTAAATTTTATATTGTATTTTTAATACAATGTAACATATGCATAGTATATGTTTAATAATTATGTCAATTTTGATTGGATGAGGTTCGAACCTAAGATCTTTCTTATGAAAATCAATTTGTAAGTTAAGAATAATAAATAGTTAATGGAATATTCCGTTATTAAAGTTTACACTAAAGGAATGTAGGGATATTTAGGAAAAGTAATTGATATAAAAGAAGGTAAAGTAGAAAAAATAAAAATAATATGAATCATTCATTTAAACAAACAATTACGCCAACATTCTTTTAGTTCTCTTTAGGATCCTAACTTGATTGACTCTTATTAGATTTGAATTTGTAAATGTAGATATATATATTTCGAGTACTATTAACTCTATTACAATGATGATTCACGAGGATATTGTGATTGGAAAGCAACTTAAATTTTATCTAAGATGACATTGTAATCTTATTAAAAGTGCTTTAAAAAAAAACAAAAATACAAAACCTAAAAGAAAAAGATTCCTTAATTAAAAGTGACCTATTCGAGCACTATTTGTTGTCTCATCTATTACGAAAATGATTCACGAGGATATTGTGATTGAAAAGCAACTTAAATTTTATCTAAGACAAAATTGTAATCATATAAAACGTCTTTTGTTTAAAAACAAAAATACAAAACCCCAAAAAAAAAAAGATTCCTTAATTAAAAGTGACCTATTCGAGCTCTGATCTATTTGTTGTCTCATGAGATTTTTTTTTCCGTATTTTGATGAATCACAAGAAGATTGTGAAAGAAAGCAACTTAAACGTGAGTAGACAAATAACTTCTGGTGATCAAATACAGAGTACAAACTACAAAGTCAAATATAAATTATTCTATGGTGGATTAATATGAAATGAACCTAGTCAAAATCAAAAGTAAAAGACCCTTATTCAAAACAATAATTATGCCCAAGCATCTAAATATGGAGAACAAAATGTGTATTTTCTCAGAAATTGACTGAGTTATGGCAAAAGACGAAAATATCCCCGCTTTAGACTGTTTAAACGGAAGAAACTAACGTGAAGATGACAGCAGGTCACTTTTTGCACCTCGGAGGATCACGGGTGGTAATTACGGAAGTTAGGGACTATTATTGGCAAAACCACCAAACTCGAGGGACATTAACTTCTATATCAAACAAACTCTAAAAATTCATTTTAATTAAAGTGTATTATAGCCAAGGACTTTGTAGTCCAACTACACCAAGCTTCCTTATATAGGAAGTTGTGGGTTGTTATGGGTTCTAGTCTCAGTGGAGACAATATTGACTTTAAAGTTGTGGATTCAATATTGACTGTCATATTTTTATTATGAACAGATATTGCATTGTAATATACTCAATAATATTCACTCATATTGATATTTTTTATATAAGAGAAGATTGAACTCCGAACTTCTCTCATTAATGGTTCATATCTACTCCTCAATTTAATTTTATCACCCTATAAATAGCAGTGGGAGATGTTAATTTTATCAACCGTTGATAAAAGACGAAATTTTTTGCTTCAAAGAGCCTATAGAGAAAATATAAGTATTAATTTATGGATTCTAGATGTCTCTTGTTTGTGTACATCTCTCCAGCTCATTAGCCCAGACTTGCCTCAGCTCGGCGATCTAATCTTCTGTTTTTCAACTATCCGGTGACTCTCCGATGGAATCTTCTCTCCTTCGGTAACGTTCTCGCCGGAATATTCCTGTATTCTGCGCACACCTGTAATATGTATTTGTCTGTTCAAAATTCATAATTCCTTTTATATTTAATATTGTTATGCTTGTGAAAAGATTGCTGTTAATTTTCTGTGGCCGAAATTCCATATTATTTTTATGTTTATGTTCAATTATTCATTATAGGCATGGTAAATTGTAAATTATGTAAAAATGCTGCAGTTTATTGGTAAACTTTTGTTTTTGTTTGCTCCTTTAAGTTATTCTGTGAACTCTTATCTCTAAACTTCAAAACTTTTCTAACCGATTAGACATTTGATATCTATGTTTAGTAAAGTATATGCTTCTTGTGTGTTGTCCACAAGTAATTCCTCCTAACTGAGGTCCCATATAATTTGCCAACAGAAAAATGTCAAAAAACATTTTGCACTAACTTTTTTGTTTCTCAAAATGTCCTTTCTCTTTACAATTAATTGCAACTCTTAATTATTTTATTAGAACATTAGATTAAGGGCAAATTCGGATTTTAAACAAAAAGTAAACTCATCTATAGTAGTCTCCTAAATCTGGTTTTTTTTTTTTTTTGGGTCTTACATAGTCTTTTATGTGGCAGACTGAGAAATTCACTTCAATAATTTTGGATAGTTGGTTCTGGAATGAGCATTGAGAGATGCAGAGGGTGAAGAAAAAGTTGGGAAAGTATGAACTTGGCAAAACCATTGGTGAAGGGACTTTTGCCAAAGTTAAGTTTGCACAGAACTCAGAGACTGGTGAAGGTGTTGCAATCAAAGTCATGGCAAAGAGCACCATTCTTAAGCACAAAATGGTTGAACAGGTATTTACAATCACTGCCAACCATGAAGTTCTTGACTTTATAGTTGGTGTAAGTGTGTAACATTGCAGCTTTCAATTCCTTCCTGAAAAGCCTTGAGTGCTAATCTTAAGTCTGCTTCAAAATTCCTTACTCCAAGCCTTCCAACTTAGATGGAAAGTACAATATATCACACTTTTAGTCTTTTTTAAAGAAATATGTTACTTGAACTGCTGTTTGTATGATCATGTAAGAGTTACCTGAGAAAAAACCTCAAGTACCCTTGTTTTATGCTGCCCCTAGGGGAGGGGATGTGTTCTGTGTTCACATTAAGAATGGAGATCCTGAGTATTCAAAATGGTTTATAGAACTGGGGAACGACGATCTATCCAATTCTATTAGAAGTGTTATTTATTTGTCTTATGCTCTCAGGAAACATAAGAGCTTTGACAGTTACTATAATTTGTGATTCTGAAAGAAACAAAATATCTATGGTGGAATGTGATGGGGCTTACATTTGTTTGAATATAAAATAAATTATTTGTCTAAAAATATTATTATTAGATTTTTCACTGCTAATTTTCTTGAGGTGATTTCCAGATCAAACAAGAGATATCTATAATGAAGATTGTCAGGCATCCTTGCATTGTTCGCCTCCATGAGGTAAAGCAAGGGTTTCTTAGTTACCACTATCAATATCACTTCCTTTAACCTTATGTGATTTGTTCACTGTTTCAGTATGCACATGTTCACTTTTATCTGTTTTATGGTGTAGGTTTTATCTAGCCAGACAAAATTATATATTGTTTTGGAATTTGTCACTGGAGGAGAACTATTTGACGAAATTGTAAGGATATTCCAGCACTTTCTCTTTGCAGTTTTTTTTTTCCATGAATAGGCATGGAGTGGTGGTAAAATTGTTGTTTCCATATTATTGCATTTAATTTCTTTCCTGTCTTGCTGAACTTCTTAGTATAATATAATGAATGCTGAAACTTTGACTATATCTTTACGTAGTTTTACCACATCTTTTTGGCATAACTTTTGTTTTGCTCTTCCAACCTCATCCTCATATGTTCTTTCATTTACAGAGGTTGATTTGTTGATTACTTTTCTATTTTATATTAACTAAACTCTAAAACTATGTTACACAATTCAATAGTTTCAGTGCTTCACAAACTCATTCACTGAAGCATATTTTTGCAAAGTGATAAGTCTGCTTTCTACTGCACATTGCAATTATGCTGTTATGTGCTCACATCACAGGCAAGAAAACACAGAAGAAAAGAACAAAAAGGAAAAGAAAACACTGGGTTTGCTTGAGACCCAAAACTCCCTTAGTCCCTTCTTTGGGATTAAATTTCTGCTTGTCTATTATTCCAAATAACACTCCCATTTGTAGGGCTGAGAGCTGATTACAAGGATTCCTAAAATAAGAATGATTAATTATTTGGTAGTTTCCAAAGCCTAAACTAATTTGAAGACTAAGGATTAACCAAATAACTATTTTGTAGCTTCCAAATAACTAAACTAAGTAATAATCTAAATAGCTATTTAGTAGTTTCTTGATATCTAAACTATTCATTGTAATTTTAATAAAATAAGACTTCCTAAATAATCACCCCCAGCATGTATCATATGCCTTGGGCATGCCCTGCACCTGTTGCCACTATAAACTGTGCTAATGCATCTTTCATCATTTTTTCAATGGAGTGACAGGTTCATAAAGGCAGGCTTCCTGAGGATAAGGCAAGACTGTACTTCCAACAACTTCTAGATGCAGTTGCGCATTGCCATAGTAAGGGTGTTTATCACCGTGATCTGAAGGTGTGAGGCAATTATTGATATCATGTCTATTTTGAAAACCTTGGCTATTATAAGTTTTTAAGCATAATTGATTTTTTTTTTGTTTGACTAATAGCCAGAAAATCTGCTTCTTGATTCCTATGGCAACTTGAAAGTCTCTGATTTTGGACTGAGTGCATTGCCCAAGCAAGTAAGCAAAATGAATTCTCCCCTCCTTTTTTCCCCCACTCGAGACAGCTTCAGAAGTAAATAATATTTACTCGTCTTTACTCTTTAGGGAGTTGACCTACTTCATACCACATGTGGAACTCCAAACTATGTTGCGCCTGAGGTATTTTTCTTTCATTTTAACTTTCATCATACAAAACCAATAAAAGACCATCTCAAAAGTGGTTGGCCAGTTGGCCCATTCACTAGTTAGGGCTCCAAATCATGTTGTTCCTGAGGTGCTCAAGGTCATAGGTGGAGAAAGTTTCAATATACTGCTAGGACAGCATTTATTAGTCACTTTAGGCTTTAGTGAGTCATGACTCATTAAGTAACACTGGTGTGTGTGCATACATAAGTGTCTGACATGACATTTCCATGCAGCCCACTTGGCTTCATTAATCAGTACAAAGTGGAAACTCCGATTTTGAACTAATTCCACTTTCTGGTTCCTTGACTATAAGTTGAAACTCCACTTTTGTTGTGTGTGTGTATACATAAGTGGTTGGCATGACATTTCCATGCAGCCCATGCTTAATTAATCAATAATCAGTACTGTTATAATCTTAGATTGGGCTAGGGTCATTCAATTGGGCTATAATGCACACGGGCCAAACCACACTAAAAGATTGAATCCAACCAATTAGCTGGTCTAACCCATGGCCTTATAAATCCAAATATTCTCTCTTATTTTATCAATGTGGGACTCCTAACAAGTACAAAGTGGAAACTCCACGTTTGGTACTATTATTTGCATAGTTTAAGTTACATCCGATTTTGAACTAATTCCAGTTTCTGGTTCCTTGACTATAAGTGGAAACTCCACTTTTGGTTCCCATGGACTGATGGACGGGAATGTCCCTCATTTTTTGAAAACAAGCCAAAAAATGGTCATTTCATTAGCCTGTTTTAGGCCATTCTCTCCAATGTGCAGTAATTGGAAGATCATTCCCATCCACAGGGACCAAGGTTGAATTTCACAAGGTAACTGAGGGACCAAAAGTGGAATTCCAGTTCTTGTAACCAGTTTAGTTTTTGAAGAAACTTGAAAAAAGATCCTTAGTTGTCTTTCATTTTAATTCATGCTTAGTACCACACTATATACCCAGCTTTGGTCAAGGTTCTTGACCTGCTTCTGATAACTTGAATGAAATCAAACTTTTGTGCTTTTCATGGTGTATCATGAATGCTGATAGTTATCAGTTTTCTCTGCAGCATCAAAATCCTTAAGAGTTGTGTTACACAGATTTCTTCTGTCCAAATTATTAGACATGGAAAAGTTTGACAGGAAACTAGTAAAGTAATTGAAGTATGTGAATTACAAAGACATGATATCATTGTCTAAATTGATTTTTCTACCAAGTTTGAATTCTTGAGACTAAATGTAACAGATTGAGTACATATGCAAGTATGCAACTATGCAAGTAATTTTACGTGAATACCAGTCTGATAGACCATGTTCATCTAATGCTTTGTATTCTTCTCCTTCATACTTACCATGTGGTTGAGATTAAAGAATTCTCACATTCCCATCTAAAGCATTTTACTTACCATATGATTTATGATTTATTTTGGTTTCTCACATCCCCATCTAATGGCTTCAGGTGTTAGGTCACCGTGGCTATGACGGAGCTGCTGCTGATGTTTGGTCGTGTGGAGTCATCCTATATGTTTTAATGGCTGGATATCTACCCTTTAACGAGCCAGACCTTCCAACATTGTATCAAAAGGTCAGATTTTTTTTTTTTCCTGCTAAAAAATGTGTAAAAGTAGATTCATGCATATGAACTTCTGAAATTATATTTCTTGCATACTTCATAGTTCTTATAGACATTCAGAAAACATCCTCATTACTTGTTCTGTCACCACAGATAAACGCAGCAGAGTTTGTATGTCCATTTTGGTTTTCTCCTGGTGCAGTATCATTGATACAGAAAATACTTGACCCCAACCCTGAGACTGTAAGTGTACATGCAAATATGCAATCTTGTTTTTTATTTGAAGCTTTTTAAATTTTAAATTAAAGGAATAAACTTCTCCTTAGTACTGTGAACTTTCAATCTCAAATAACTAAAGGATGCTAAAACAAGCACTCTGGTAAATATCCTAAAGATTAAATCATTACATGAAAGTTTCCTTTGTTGTGAATCAGGTATTATTCTTGTATGCTATCGAAACTTAATAATTTTACCATGTTGCTCTTGTACCTTGTATGGTTTTATCTTCAGTTTCGCTTTATTCTATTGTGATTGAAGTCTGTTTATGCAGCGCATTAAGATTGAAGGGATAAAAAATGATCCATGGTTCCAGAAAAATTATATTCCTATCCAAGGTAGAAAAGATGAAAAAGTGAGTTTGGATGACGTCTGTGCTGTTTTTGATGACATTGAGGTCAGATTTCTTCTTTGTCATTATACATGAAAATATTTTCAGTATACAGGCAGAAGGAAATGCTATATATTTATATCTATAAACAAATTGTGTATGATTTTATTTCTTTTGCTCTTTTTTCTTGGCTAAAATGATTGGTCTTTTATGCAAGTAGAGATAAAGATCTTATTCTTTTTTCTTTTTTCAAATACAATATTCAGTTTCACTTTTTAAAAAATGCTCTTGTTCATTGAATTATGCAGGATGAATTTGTAGCTGAAAAGTCTGAAAGTACCAACAATGGCCCTTTTATTATGAATGCTTTTGAAATGATTACTTTGTCTCAAGGGTTGAACCTCTCACCGTTGTTTGATAGGCGCCAGGTACAGTCAAAAAATTCAAGTTCATGTCAAGGAAATGGACATCTATCTACATTGTGCTTCATTTTCTTCGTTCTTTTGTTCAACTTTTACTAGTCATTTGCTGTTTTCTGCATTGGTTGTGCTTGGGTTGGATGGGAAACTATTGGCAGTCTTAATATGAATGTGTTCTGATTGGTAGTTGTTGGACTCTTCAGAAACTATAACTTAGTTGCCTCTTAAAAATGATTGGGTTGAAGTATTGCACTATTGCTTCAAGCCGATTGAACCTCAATGTAACTCAAATAGTCAAATGGTTCATGATGTTCCATAAAACATGTGTATTAGAATTGTAACTTTAAATTCCATTTGTATGCTTTATGTTTTTACCCCCTTCAAGAATGACAGAGACTCATCATTGTATTGGAAAGCAGCTCATTTACACTTATGTCTTTTGCAGGATTATGTCAAGCGACAAACCCGTTTTGTGTCACGCCAACCTGCCAATGTCATCATATCTACAATTGAAGCAGCTGCAGAATCAATGGGACTAAAGGTCCATACGCGTAACTACAAGGTACACTTGCTAAAATTCTATTTGCATTCAGATAATTATCGTTAACCACCACATGCTTGAAATGTGAGCTGCCCCTCTATGATTTTCCAAACTTAAAACGGTAAAAATAGCGGGGGAAAGGAAATTTGATATCAAGCCAATTAAATTGATAGCATGCTTTTGTCAAAGGATCTACACAAAAACATATTAAACGTATGGTGTTGTTTTATTTCTTAAATACCAATGTAATTTGCTTACTTTCACAGACTAGAATTGAAGGTGTATCTGCAAACAAGGCGGTCAATTTCGCCGTTGTTTTGGAGGTATTTCCGAAGTTCAATATGCGCGTAGTACTTTTATCCATCTTTGGTACCATGTGCTTCTTATTAATGATTCTTCTTTTACCGTCTAAAGGTTTTCCAAGTTGCCCCATCTCTTTACATGGTGGATGTCCGAAAGGCAGCTGGAGACACTCTTGAATATCACAGGGTCAGCTTGCTGCTTCACTTTTATTCTTCAACCATCCCTTGTGTATTTACTGTACATTTATACTAATGGAAAGATGTGTCAAAACACGAAAACTTAAAATAAAAAACGAACTGCCTGCACGAATTTTACATATTTAATGAGTTGCTTAAAGCTAAGCTGAGAACTGCCTCACGGTGCAATCTTGAATTTTCCTTTTGCAGTTCTACAAGAACTTGTGTGAAAAAATTGAGAACGTTATTTGGAAATCAAAGGAAGGGGATTGACTGATAGTGCTGCGCTTAGACCAATGACTTGCTGATCTGATTCAAGGGTGTGAAGCAAATCGGTTAACCTAGCAACGCAGCCATTCCTCGGACGCAAATCAATAACATTATGTTCAAGGTTTGCAGAATGAAATCTGGTTATATTAGCCTGTCATATTTTGCTGTGCTTGTATAGTAGTGTGTGGAATTTGATCTTTCTGCAGCTATACGGTTGGCTTATACCAGCCACCTCTCTGCCGCTCATCATTTTAATTTTGAAACAATCTTTATACAAACGTGAGAGATTGCATAGGAAGATTCTTCCTTGTGATTGCAATGCCATTTCTGTATATTACTGACAAATAAAATGAAATTGATGAATGATCAGAAGCCTACATTTTTCATACACTGTCTAATAGGCTCTCAAGTTTTACTCCCTATGTTTACTCACTCTAATTTTTTATGTTAACATTTTCTTTGAGACTTACAGGATGAAGGTAACTTATCATCTCGTTATCATATCTTAATTTAAAAAAAAAAAAAAAAAAAAAAAAAAAAAAAAAAAAA
>NC_044918.1:19006488-19037152 GCF_003576645.1 Ipomoea triloba | reverse complement strand
AAAAAAAAAAAAAAAAAAAAAAAAAAAAAAAAAAAAAGCCTAAGGTCCCAGCTTGGTGGCAATTTGGTTGAAGGCATCATGACTGGTGTTGTCATACGTTTGATAGAATGAAAAGAATGGTGTATAAGTGGGGGGTTTGGAGCATCTTAAAAAGAAAGGATATAAATTCCAGTTTAAGTTTTAGCCTGATACTTATTTGAATGCTAAATTATTTTTTCTGTGTCCTGTTTTAATTATTTCAAAGCTTGTATTGTTGATCAACCGGAGAGGAAATACCTCAAAATTTTAAATTGCACCAAATAGGAGACTATGTTGCCTTGAAACCATTTCTCAAAAAAAAAAAAAAATGTTGCCTTGAAAGTTGAAACCCAAACACAATCCTCCCAGAGAATTTGCCGGAGATGGTTTGGGGCCTCCCAAAGTCCCAATGATCCACAAACTACGACGATCATGTAGAAGAGTAATATTATATGTATTCTCATTTTTTATTTCATTTTTTACTATATTTGTTGAGGTGTCATCCTTTGATTGATTTAAAAAATAAAGTGAGTCACTGTTTTTGTTCATTCACTTTTATTTACTCTATAAAATTTGTACACGTGGTGAGAGTTATACTCTATGGGAGTCTCACGTAGAAAAGAGCAACCATCAGGAAATAATTTTTTTTTAAAACGGCCAGTGCATATGCATTTTCTCTCATTTGCACACATCTAACAAATTAGCAATAGAACCCGTGAAAATTCACTCCCTCCAACACTTTTCACCCGTTTATTTCTTGAGTGACGATGGAAACCAAGACTCATTACCTGAGAATGTATTGGATAAATGTCGTCTTATGACCCTAGAAATGTTTGATACTAGAAATGCTTAGATTTTGAAAACTTGAGCTTAAAATACTTGAAATGCTTAAATTAAGGACTTTGGAATTTTACTCTAAAAAAAAAAGGTACTTGGAATTTTTGAATTGGAGTACTGGACTTTAAATACTTGACTGAATGCTTCAAACTTGAATACTAGCTTGAAATTTGAATCTTTGAACACTTCAAGACTTGAATACTTTAATCACGCCATCCCCTTCACTTAAATTGGATACCTTTATAGTAGAGAGACTAACATCGATACATTACATTTTGAATTTAAATTCAAAGACATTTGAATTCAACATTGGAACCCCCTTAGCTTAGTCAAATTATTTAAAATGTTTAGAAATATTTAACTATATAATATGGGCCATACATTCCATATTTGGGCCTATTAAATTATACAATTGACATGTTCATCAACTTTTTACAAATCAGTTGGCACAATTATTCAAACCCAATTAATTTTTATTTTTTTTTGAAAACAACTCAATTAATTTAATGAGAGGTCAATATATATATAGACTACATCCACGGAAAACTAAACTTGAAATTTTATGATTACCAATGTAACTATCAATTGTTATACCATGGACTAGGGTCCAAAACAGAATTTAGATTATTTGTTGGAGTTAACATATTATGTATCATCAGTTAATATATTACGTCTACTACAATTAACATATTATGTATATACAATTAACATATTATGTGTCTACAGTCAATAAATTATATGTATGTAATTAACATATTATATACCTTTAGTTTATTTATAGGCACATTTCAAACACATAATCTGAATGTCATTTTGAACCAAGGTCCACAATATAAAGGTGGATTCTTATCCATGGTATAACTTGATGTTAACTATTCAATCAATTGTTATACGGTGAAAAATGGTCTAGACAGCTGTGTGGATCATGGTCCCAAGTCATTCTATTAAGTAAGAAGAAACGGTGGTTGTTTCGTCCAATGGCATGCCCGCGACGTGCATCTAAAAAAAATTAAAAAAAAAAAAAAAAAAAACAGTTTTGGTTCNAAAAAAAATTAAAAAAAAAAAAAAAAAAAACAGTTTTGGTTCCATTACCTATCCGCACCATTTCTTACCGTCTACGAGCTTCACCGCAGCAACAATCTTCTCTTTTTTTTCTTTTTTTTTTTTAAAACACAATCTTCTCATTTTGAACCATTGCAGCCAGCCAAAAACTTCATGAAACGTGATAACATTGTTATATATAGCATGCAACATTGCATTCACATGTAAAAAATGTATTTTACAGTTTCTTATTATGCTACTTAAGCTTAAATACATCATAGATTTTACAGTCATTCAAAAATAAATGCAGTCATGATTTCAAAAACAAATGCAGTGAGAATCCATTCCGACACATATGAGATGATTGTAATACCTGAACAAACGTCATGTGTACAATTTCAAGTGAAACTGTGGTGTAGTCAGGGGCGGAGCCACTTTAGGGGTAGGGGGCCGGGCTCCCTCCCAAACCTCACCCACCCCTACCCTTACCTTAAAATATTTTAGTAAATATGAATGTATATATTGATATAGTAAGGATAATAAAATACACTTTTGGCCTTGCTCTAATTGTTTTTAAACAATCTATTATGTTTATATTAAGTGAACTCAAAATATATATTAAAATTTAAATTCATTAAATAGAAAGAAATAAATCAAATAATTAAAGTCACCATTTTTCTTTTTATCTTATTTCTTTTTTGGAGATTTTAATAATGGAAGACATCAAGTATCCATTTTATTTAAAAAAAAAAACTGTAAATTTGAGATATATGCTTTAGTTTTATTAGTTAGGTTGATTAATTAATTAATAATTTATCGTGTATTTTAATTATTTATTTACACTTTGAAGATGTACATTTGCTTGTTTAAATGATTAGTTTTGAAATTGTCAAAAATTAAAATTGATTGTTTAATTCGTAATCTTGATTTTTCTCTTTTATCTCTTAAATTTTGAAATATTTAGTTAATCAGTAAAATGAATATAAATTAATGGCAACCATGTTTTTCCTCATGGAATTGCTTCAAACGACATGACATTTGTGACCCCGTTTTTGTAAATAAATGAGGCCTTATCAAAAGTATATGCTCAATGTTTAAAACCAATACCGTAAAATATATGATTTTTATTTATATATTAATTTCCAATATAAAGATCATGTCAAAGATTTTGAAGGATTCGCCATAACCATGCTCAATTAATTAGGAGAGAAATGAAAATTGAATTGCAACTTTGGTAATCAAAGACATTTAGGAGACCTTTTCAAAAAAAAAAAAAAAGAAATTTAGGAGATCTTCAAAAAAAAAAAAATTAGGAGAAAGTTCTAAAATTAATGAAGGATGAATCTTGCCATCTTTAATGGTGGTGCGTGATTTGGGGCCAAAAACTGATGAGTTTTAGACAAGCTAAGATAGAAAGATGTGTGAAGAAATGTGGGCATTATGCACATGTCAAAAACAGGCGCGGATATAATGCTTGGTCCACAATGCTATGTGGACGATCTACAGTAAAATTTGCTATATTCAACTAATTGGGTTGGGGTTGCCTCACGACCGTGGAATATTAACAGTATAGCTTCTTGGTTCCAATAAAAAAGCTTTGGGCGGTCAGAAACAAATCATATTTTTGAGAGAAAAAGAAAAAAAAAAGTGACTAAAAATTATAATGCAAGTTGAAGTTAAAGGTACCGTAAACGCAAGGGTTGTGTGAATTGTGGAGTGAAAAATGAGAAAGCAGTAGTAGTAGTGAGGACGTTGATGATTAGAGTGTGATTGACAGCACAAATTAAAATTGAAGAAACATACATACAGGCAATCAAATTATACATTATTGTCGTTTTGCCTTTTTATCAGATGAAGTTGATTGGTGTCTGGAATTGTCCAACCCACTTGGATACTTGTCTTCACAGTTGCTTTCTATTTACATTGCATTGTTTGGTATCTATGCAAGGACATGAATGCTGACTAAAGTGAGGAACTCAGAATTGGTTCTTTTTTTTTTTTTCTTTTTCTTTTTCTTTGTGGGTACATGAATGGTGACATTTTTAACCAAAGCAATAGAAAAGAAACAAAAAATTGCATCATGACATCAATCTCAACCAAAGCAATCGTTTTTTAGAATAGTTATGCTTGTCTCCTCACTTTGCACTGGATTATATTGTAGAAACATTGTATATGGATGGCCAACAAGTGCTGATTGAGTTGTTTGGAGTTTAATTAGGAGATTAATTTATCTTAACAACATTTTTTGTAGGTGATGGGGTTATTGGTTGGCCAAATGCCTGTCCAATCCATGAATCCGAGGCTCAAGGCCAGGTGTGGACGTTATAGATATGTATATTGTAAAATGGCGTAGATGTTATCGTGAGCTTATTATAGCATAAACGTTACAGATATGTGTATTGTAAAATGAACATGTAGTATAATTAAAATGATACTCGAGTGTTGCTATAATAAATATATTGTGTGTATAAAATACAACTGAATAGCATAACTGATACATATATATGTATATTATCAAATGAATTTGTAGTATAATTAAAATGATGTTTTAGTGTTGCTATAATGAACCTATTGTATGAATAAAATGAAACTGAACAGCATAATTCATGAATATATGTATATTGTGTGAACTTGTAGTGGAATTAAAATGATACTTTAGTGTTGCTATAATGAAGAACCTATTGTGTGTATAAAATAAAACTGGATAGCAGAGCTCATACAAATATGCATATTTCACTGTTATTATAATAAAACTAGTGTATGAAAAATGAAACTAAAAAACAAAAATAACGGACTAGGAAAAAGCCGATAACAAGCTTCTTTTTTTTTCTTTCTAAAATTAAAATCAAACGACGCTATTTCTTTATGTTCAATTTTGCTACATAGACCATGGTCCACAATACGCTCCCAGCTAGTCATTTTGAGGGTAGATCTCATCGGATCATCTATGTTATTATTCTTAGTCACATGCAACAGTATTGAGAAACCGAATTATTACTACTAATATCCAATCTTTTTTCTCCCAAATACTAAACCATTGAGAAACCGAATTATTACGGTAGACGCTGGTGAATGTGTATGTGTCGTATATTGTAAATTTTTGTGTTTTGCGTTATGAAATTCTGTATCTTAAGAGTATGAATTTTGTATCTAAAACACATTAGTAATTGTGTCTTGTGAAATTCTGTGCCTATGAACATAAATTATGTAATTGAATTAGATTTGAAAAATAAGTAAATATATAAAATGTGTATGTGTATTGTGTTATGATTTTTTTATGTCTTGTATTATGAAATTATGTACTTTACGAATATAAATTATGTATCTCGTCGTATTGATCCAAGGTCCATAATACTATGTGGACCATGATCCATGATATAAATTGCCAATAAGATCACCCCTTGTTCAACTATTTGAATATTTGATCCAATACTTGACTTAGCAACCTTAGCTTGACAAATTTTACGGTGGACCATAATCTATATAGCAGCATGGACCATGAAGTAGGTATGATTTTGATTACACTTTAGTTTCATTTGACAATATTGCTATGTTTTTTACTTTCATTTTCCTCCACACTAGTTTCGTTATAGCAATACTAAAGTATATTTTAATTCTACAATAGTTTCATTTGATAATATACATTATATTATTGCTTCAGCTCTAATTTTTTGTTTTATTTTCCCACACACTAGTTTAATTATAGTAATGTTCAAGTATTATTTTAATTGCATTTCAGGTCATTTGACAATGTATGTTATTGCATGACTCTGGATTTTAGTTTCATTTTCCACGCACACCAGTTTCATTATAGCAATACTAAAATATCATTTAATTATACTACAACTTCGTTGACAATAATTTGCTCTGTTTTTTAGTTTTATTTTCTGGACAGTAGTTTCATTATAGTAAAATTAAAGTATCATTTTAATTCTATTACAGTTTGCTAAAGACCTTATGATCTAGTGGCACCCGGTTGCACCCCCACTTGGGAGGGGGTGGATTCAAGCCTCAGTAGAGGCGAAAGTAGCTATGAACAGATATTACATTGTAATAGAGTTAATAGAACTCAAAAAAAATAAAAATTATAACGATGTATGAACCATGTTCTACTGTATAACAACCGCCTTAACTTGCAACCTATGAATACTTTGTCCCATCTAATGGACTTGGTCAATTTGCACACCATCAATAGAGTAATTAGCCTAGTGGGAAAATATAAAAACTCTAAAAAAGATGTTTAACATCTTTATCATTTGACTTTATATAGTAAAGCTGATGCAGATTGCAACCATGAAATTTGGATTTTATTTGTATCTAAAAAGAAAAAGAAAAGGTGAGATGATGGCTAAGGCTGGGCCTACAAATAGTAGAGTTCATTGAACCTGCAAACATGCATCTTTGAAAGATGTATGTGAAGGGGGCAAGCAAAGCAATTTTCAACCACCTCCTCCTCCTGCTATTATGACTAATCTTCTACTTCTTGATTACACCTCCATCCCCATCAATATTTTGTACTCAACACTTCAAACATGGCTGCTTCTCTGCCTGCCATCATTTCATCTTCATAATTATCACCATCATCATCTACACAAAGATATTGTTTTCTAGTTTGCCTGTATATATCTACAGGATTTTTTTTTACATATTCTTCTTATCTTCATCTTCCACCATCTTATAGAATATAATTTCCCTCAAGGAACTACTTTTCTAGAACTGAACCATTGTTTCTTGCCTGAAAATATTAGTATGAAATATTCACACCTGCCCACACAGACAGCTCAATTGATTCTTAAGTGATTGATTGCGAGCAATGACATAGGCCCGAACCCTGACATAATATAAGTCTTTTATGGACACCAGAAAATGGTTCTCTCGTCAAATGAATAGTCTCCGCATGAGTAGCTCAGTTGATTTCTAGATAGTAAATTATAGACAAACATAGCATCAAGCAGTAGCAGTATAAGCATTCTCTCGCCTAATGAGTAATCTCCGCATGAGCAGCTCAGTTGATTTCTAGATGATAGATTATAGACAAACATAGCATCAAGCACTAACAGTCGCAATATTCACCTAATGTGGTGGCTTCTTATGAACACGAAACAGTGTAAAAGTTTCACCTAATGTATTAGGCCTCTTGTGAATACCAGACACTAATTCTCCCACCTAATGAATCGTTGAGTCAATGTAATCTGCTCTACTATCCAATCAAGCCATGGGGCGAGGGGAGCTTACTAACAAAGTAAGCCTAAACACCCCAATAAACAAGAAGAGTTGGGGGAGGGAAGAATCAACCAAACAAGTAAACACCACACCATTCTTTCATACAAAAGGAAGAACTGCAACCAAACTTTTCACAAACTGACTCAAAGTTTATTTATATAACAAAATTGTTGCACAGTACACAGCAGGAGAAGCAGGGAACCTGATGTAATAGGACACAAACATCCTCAAAAAACCAAGACTGAAAAGGCCAACACAACCTAGGAAAGGTTGCCATGGCCAGAGCCTTAGCATCAGTATCCATGCCCCAGAAGCAGAGTAACATACAACAATCCCATATCCAAATACATTACAAAACCAAGCAGACTCTAAACATGAAAAGCACAATATGTTTAAAGGACTCCACACAGACAATATTACACAAAGAAAGTACACTCTGCATAACAAGCAGTTATTCCAAGTATAACTTAACAACAAAAGCATAACATTAAAGTACTAGGCGACTCCGGGGGGCTGGGGGGTTGATATCGAGTGGAGAAAGCATATCGAAGAATCAATGAGGCAAAAGCATCACCGTGTTATAGCGCTCCACATCCAGGGAACTTGCTGGTTCAGACTCGTGGATCTTCGGGTGGCATGGTGCCAGTGAAAACTGTTGTTTCAGGACAATGGCCGAGAAAGGGGTGAGCCTCCTCTGTCGAGGAGGAAAAAAGGTTTCAACAGGCGGGTTTCAGTGTACCTGCAAAAATATGGTGAAAAAAGGCGCCCACCGTGGCTCGGTGGAAAACAACCAAGTCGCTGAAAAACTCCGTGAGCCCCGAGCAGATGGGAGAAAAAAGCACAAGCATCTACACTTCCATCGCTCGGGGCTGATCCGATAAGACGTGTATGGTTTCGAGTTCCCTGAATACCCTTTGTATGCGATCGATGCCTTCACATCCACATCCATTATCCATATACGTGATAGGATTACGAGAGGATGTCACACCTCCACAAATTCTCCACGAGCAATTCGATTGCACTGCAAGTCATGGAATTGCAGTGCTGAAGATTCAAACCGAGCAGACTCTTTCCCAGTTTCCTAAGAGAAGGAACACTCTTGCTCGATACCATAGAGCAACCCGACAACGAAAGAATCTGTAGATTCATTTGTACGCCACGAGACAGCACAGCAACCCCGGAATCAGTTATTGAACATTTCGAAACATCGAGATCATTAAGTAAAAGGCAGTTCTCAGCAACTGCCACCAAGCTCGCATCAGAAACCCTCCTGCAGCCGTCAAGATTCAAAACTTCCAACGTCTGACCGTGTAACCTAGCTAGGGCTAGCACCACTTCGTCCGTCAAATTCAGGCAGTCGCTAAGATTCACCTTCACAAGCCCTGCCTCGCAGCTCTCCAGAAGAGGGAGAATAGCAGCATCGGTTATTCCATAAAGCCCGCTGAGGTCCAAGTGATGAAGCTGCGGGCAAAGCTTACCCACCATAGCCAAACTAGTGCTGCCAAAACCCGGACAGTTTCGGATGGACAAGGATCTAAGGGTTTCGCACGGGGACAGAACTAGAGTTTCGGGAGCTATATCCTTGATGGCCATACACTTCACCACGCAAAGAGACTTTAACTTGTTGCAATTTGAAACAGCATACAGAATACCGGCTTGGGTGATCCTGTTGCACTCCTCCAATTGCAAACTTTCGAGGGATCCCGCGGCTTTAGTAAAGGCCACTAGCCCATGGTCAGACACAAAGCAACACTTGCGAAGACACATCTGTTTAATATTCGGACAACCCTTCCCCAATGCTTCAAGACTAACGTCTGTGGTTCCCCTACACGAAGTGATTGCCAAAGAAGCGAGAGTCTGCAGACCTTGGGCATTGCCCATAACCCAAAAACCCTTCTGGCTCACATTCTGAAGCGCACCGAGAGAAAGACAAGTAATCGCTTTGCCATAGTGTCCAATAACAGCAAGTGAGAAATCGGTGATGTTTAAAGCATGGAGTTTCACTTTTGTTAAGACCGCAGAAGCTGATGATAGCAGACTCGCAACACCCTGATCGCCAACTAGAGGGCAGTCCTTGATGGTGAGGCACTGCAGTTTAGTACAGTACCTTCCGATTGCTTGCAGGCCCTCGTTACCAATATTGGGGCACGATTCGATTGTCAACGAGGTTATATTGGTGCACCTTTCCGCAATTGCAACAAGACCTTTGTTGGAAATTGAAGGACACTGGCATAGATCCAGCTTTTCCAATGAACGGCATTCCCTTGCGATCTCTAAAAGACCTTCATCTCCAACATTAGGGACATTCCACAACGATAGGACCCTGAGGGATGGGCAACCACGCCCGATTGCTGATAGACCAACATTAGTAATTCCACGCGCAGAGTTGCTCCCTCGAACATAGAGCTTCCCGAGTCCCCCACGGCTTGAAGTCCCGACTGCAATGGCAGCCAATCTAACATCAGTAGCTTTCTTCCCTTCCACAGACCTTGAAAGGTACCCATCGCATTCTACTTCGAGATCTTCATCAGCGGGGCTCATTTCTACATCATTTGTAGCCCCGTCAACTTTGTCAGCAATAGATAGATCCTGATGGCTCTTGCTTCTGAAAATTTCAGAATTGCGGACACTACTCATGAGCATGAGCCATCGCTTGGAAACACAAGCAGCGGAACTCCTTTCACGGCCTCCAGACAAACGTCTAAAGATCTCAAAGAGGCATTCATCAGGAAGAGCTTCGATGGATGGTTTCTTTTCCTGAACTTCAACAACAAATGGGCCAGTAATCCTCGCCCGCTTTCTAGAGGGGCAGTAAACATCCACATGACCAAGAGATAGCATGAGGCCCAAATCTGCAGAACACAATGAGCTCCCAGCAAGGAAGTCATCATCACCTGAAAACCAGAGTGGGAACTAATTAATTAAATATCTTTCTTCCAGGTAAACTGCATATATCCTTATACCTAAAGTTGAAGAGAAAACAATTCTTGAAACAATCCAAACAATTTTTTTTGGAAAAATCTCCACTTTTTTTGGACAAATGTTTTGTCCTCCATAGAAGGATTCACCCTCGATTATATAAACTTTCTGTTCATTTGATTCACAATTTGTGGCACCCTTAAATCTAACAATATTATTCATATAGTTTACATGCTGTATCCTACCTGAACTCCCACTAGAAATCCATATTAGGAATAAACTTTTAGCCATTAACAACTCTAATCTAGCCAAATGGATCATAAAATTTAATTTTATCAAAGTTTCATACAATAATTTCCAATCTTCTACTTAAATTCTGAACAATAATAACATCCATAAAACATTTACCAAAGATGCCCTCTTTTTTCCATAGCCAGATAGAAGTATACAGAATCTATCAATTCAATTGGTTTCCGAAAACATGTTTCTTTCTGCTACAGATAGAAACTACTCCATCATTAAACAAGTTGCCAATAACTATGTACTTATACAAACAAGTATGCAAAGAAAATCAAGAACACTAATAAATCTAATATTATTCCCAACATAAACTAACAAATAGATTGATCAAAAAATTAAAAAGAAAAATCAGAAAAGAAAAGGCTAAAAAGATCAAGAAAGAAAAACTCACCACTGTAATTAACAAGAGTAGGCATGGCTGTTTCTTTTCAGAAGAAACCCCCAAAGAGAGAGCAAAAAAGATGAGATTTAGTAGCAAAATCAACACAACCCAGATTAGGATTTCGGCCAAGATTTGCATTCCAGATCCAAAGCCCAGATTTTTCAAGCAAAAAACCCCACTTAGAGTAGGGAAAAAAAAAAGGGGAAAGCTAGAGAGAGAAAGGAAAGAGGATGGAGGAAGAAGAAGAAGATGGGGATCAATTTCTTACAGTTTTTGTGTATATATACATGCACATAAATAGTCATGGTCAATTTTGTTTTCTTAAATTAAGTGTATTTGGTGAGGTGTCAGGACCATAGTTAGATACAAAAACCATCACCTGTTTCCTCCCATTCTAACATTGTTCAATGTATCATTCCCTAAAACCGGCACTTCCAGTCATCCTTCTCTTCACACCTCACCACTTGTTCTCTTCCTCCCTAACCTAGCCTCTTCTACAATTCAATACATTTTATTTTTTTACTAAATTTCATTTAGAGTTAATTCTATTTTTTATCCGAGATTTATAGGTGTCAGTTCACTTTTAATTCTTTTTATTAAAATATTCACATTTGATCTTAGTATTATTGTGACATCACTATTTTTTGTTCTCCAACAACAAAATCGTTAAAATATCGTTAAATACAAAGACATTTCGATCATTTTTATACAAAGTGAGTTGTTACTGCTATATTTTATGTCTATTTTTTAAAAAGAAATTCGTAATTAAAGATCGAAATGTCTTTGTATTTAACCGCATTAAAATTATTTTGTTAATAAAGGACCAATACTCATGTTACAATAACACTAGGACCAAATGTGGATGGTCTAATAAAAATAACTAAAAATTGATTATCACCTATCAATATAGGACAAAAATAGAATTAATTATTTTATTTAATATTTAATTACAAATCATTTCGCAAAATGCATAAAAATTACATTTTTTTTTGTATCTATCTATCAAACACCCATGGATTACGAAAGTGAAAGTCACATAATAATATTTAATAAACCAATAATTGAAAAAAGAATTTGTGTGGCGGCACATAAGTTATACTTCCCCCTCAAATAATGTTAATGGTATAAAATAGTAAAATCTTTTATTTTAAAACTTATACAATTCAATATGATTTATACTAACCTTGCGCAGAAACTCTTAATCATTAAGGTTTTCGCTTTTTCAAAAATGTTTCTTTCTACAAAATTTAAAAAAAAAAAAAAAACTTTATAAACGTTTTAAAATTGTTTATCTAATTTTAAAAAAATTAAAATACTTTTTTTTTTCATTTTCTAAAAAGAAACTAGTAAACAAATTATATATATGTGTGTGTGTGTGTGTGTGTACAAAAATATTTACAGACACACTTTATATATATTTAAGATATTTCAAGATATATGTTTGATTTAAGTAAAATACATATAGTTTTTACTTCCGAATATAGTATATGTATAATTTAAGCATCTAATATTTGAATCAAATTTATATCCAGACATAATATAACTAAACTTATTTGAACTAATAACATATGGAGTTCACTTAAAATCTAAAAACATGTTTAGATTTAAACTTTTAATAATTAATAAAGATAATATGGATAATGTGACTAATTTCTAAGTGTCTAACTTTATGTTGGTACAAACGATGATAATAAGGAAGAATGATAATGCATATAATTATAGTATGATATTTGTATGTATAATAATTTAATAAATGTGAGGAGTAGTGGTAAGAGTAGATAGATAGATAAACACATAGGTGATAGGGGTGGGTAGGCCAGGTAAGTTGATGGAGTATATAGATAAAATGAGGTAGAAGTTTCTAGTTAAAAGAAATGACGATTATAAATTAAATTATTTGTATTTTTATATTTGAAAATTTTTAAAAACAAGAAAAAAAACTATTTTTAGTTTAGTTTCTAAATTGAAAAACTATACGAGTAGATATATTTTTTTTAAAAAAAAAATTAAAAATTCGTCAATTAATAAGTGTGCCATAAGAATTCTCTAAAGAGTAATACTCCTGTAATTTATCCTTTACTAATGGGATGAAAGGGCATAAAGGACAACAAATAAAGTGAGCAATCCATTGCTATCAATATTCAATCGTATTATACAATGTCATTAAATATGGATTCTGACCATGTTACAATGTAGTATCTGTTCAATATCGTTCCCATTAGAATTCAAACCTATGATCTCTTATTTGGGAGAATTACTTCGTGTCGCTAAATCACAAGGTCATTGGCAGAATACATCTGATTAATTTTTATTTTTTTTTGTGTGTATTTTGTTCCTGTAACGGGATTTGACGTGTTCGAATTATTTATAATATAATATTTCATAATAATTAATTTAATATTAATATATTTAAAACTATATTTAAAATAAAATTAATATTAAGCATAAAATTATATTTAAAAATGATTAAAAAAAATGGATGGATGAAATAACATTTTTTTCCATCTTTTTGGTTGAACTTAATTATATACAACATATATGTCCAAATTAATATATTTAAAACTATATTTAAAATTATATTTAAAAATGATTTTAAAAAATGGATGGATGAAATAACATTGTTTCCATCTTTTTGGTTGAACTTATCTACAACATATATGTCCAAAATTAATACAACATATTTTTTTTATAGAAAAAAATGGTTCGTACTCATTGTCTTTACATATTTCTGCTCCTTCCAAATGCTGGGGCTAGAATGTTTATACGACTTATCCATATCTCGTCTAAAAATTAAAGAAAGGTAGATTATTGATTAATAATGATCATAAATGGAATACTTTATACAGTAATACTGATTTAAATAAGTCTTTCCAATTTAATATCTAATATATACTTACGAAATTTTAATGGCATAAGAGCAATTTTTTGTTCAATAATAATTGATAGTATAACATGCATTTGTACCTACTGTTGATCAACTAAATCGAAGACATGTAGAGGTTGGGGGCGACGGATGGGAGATGGATAGCTGCTGCAAATGGTGTTTTGGAGGGGGCAAATGAATCACACACAGTGGAAGCAATGGCTTGCAAGGAGGTTTTGTTGTAAATTAAAGACAAAGATTTATTCTGTGTTCAATTTCGATCGGATTGTCAAGTTTTTTGTAGAAAATTAATTAAGTATTCTAATTTTAGTTCACATCTTGATTTTGTTTATGATGATTGTTTAGTTTTACTTAGTTCTTTAAATTCTTGTCATGCTAGTTTTATTGGCCGTCAGTTTGTGAATTGAGTATAGCTCATGTTCTGGCTGCATCTGTTGTTAAATTAGTACTCCGTAATTCTTTTCCTCGGGTTTGGGAGAGTTCCCCGCTTGAAAGTATTGTTCACTTTCTTGATTAATAATATGCGTTGGTTATTTAAAAAAAATAATAAAAAATTACTAACTCTTGTTTGCATCAGACCGGCATAATTAAGGGTAAAGTGCTAATCATATTGGTTTTTTCATAAGAGAGAGTGTTTTGAACTCCCGACTTCTCTTAAAGGATGATGATGCATGGTCGCTTACGCCAATTAAATTGGTTAGTATTATGTTTATTTAACATTAATTTTGATGAACATTTCTAACTTTAATTGATTGTCTTAATGACTCTCAACTTTTAAATTCTTATAACAAGTTTTAATTCTTAGCATCCAATTCAGTATATATATACCAAATAAATTGTTTGAATATCAAACTTAAGAACCCTTCACTGTTTTTATCCAGAAGGTTGATGAAAAAGATAAATCACAAAAAGGCATTGGATCGAGTTTTACCGGCGGCAGTGTGAGAGCAACCTCTCACGTGAGAAGAGCTCTTTGTGTACAGTAAGCAAATGTTTAGCCTCTGAGTTTAGCTGAGTTACCATGATTTACTGTCGGGCCTTGAAGTTGGGGATCCACCTTTTCCAAAAGAAGGATAAATCACATAAGTATACCTAATAAATACATATTTATATATCAATAACAATAAACTGCTAGAGCTAATAATTAATTATCAATGAGTGGAGATTTCAACAAAGATTTTAGACCAATAAAACTTGAGAGCCTAAACTGAAATGCAAATTGATTAAAAAATATACAAATCCAAATTGGCATTGCAAGTGGGTGTGGTGATGATGAAGCTAAGGGGATTGCCATGCTTATATATTATCTATACTTGAGAGTCTGGAAATGTAGGCTGGCAGCTGCAGTACACTGCATGTGTTCTGCTCCAATATCTTTCACAAAATTAAAGTAGGTTTACAACTTGGGGGATTTTTATTTTTAATTTCCCCCCTAAACACAACTTGTTTGATTTTTAAAAACAATACAAAAGAAAAAAGCTGGTTTAACTTGTAATATAATCAAGAAACAGGGAATTAAGCAAAACGTACAATCTGGATTCAGGAATTACAACTGGCTTTCACGCCCCTGATTGCGGTTTTCTATGTATTTGGCCTTTGTTTTTTTACTCTTTTATTTTATGTATGGTTGTACCACTTGTACCTTAGCTCCTTGACAGTAATGAGCACATTTAAATATTAACAACATATCCCAAACACTTTTTCTTTTCTTCAACGGTGGGTAGCATACTAGCTAACATATAATGTATTACAATATTAATTTATTGACAAATATGCAGATTAAAATTAGAGATGATCATGATTTGCAAGTTCAAAATGAACCAGATACAGTAAAATTGGAATCATATGTATGAATCGGAACTCATATGGTTTTGGTTTCTAAAATATCAAAATTGTTGCAATGTTTGATATAGTTATTTTAGAATTAAAAAAAACTCTTGAAATGTTAAACTTTGATAATTTTGGAAATAAAAAAAAAGTTTTAGAAAATAATGATAATAAAATAAAGGTTTGAATCGAAACTAAAACTTTCTAACATCGAAACATGGATCAGAAACCGGTGGTTTGAATTGACATATATTGGTAAAATGGGTTTGTTTTCATATATGAGTATTAGGGATCGGATGAGCGTTTGAGCATATTTGAGATGAATGCATATCTAATCCGTTAAAGGTAGATTTGAAAAATCTTATCCGCTATATATAAATGGATTTGAAATATATATCTCATATGCTAAAAGGATTTAAAAATCTCATCCACAAATGGTGTGAATCCGATTCAATCCAATCTGATCCGCTAATGACAAATTTGGTGGATTGGATGCGGATATGAGCCAGATTTTAAGTTTAAAATATAAAATAAATTATAATACAATATTTCAAATATTCAAAAATCATAATCATAATCATGATTTTTCAAACATCCAATTAAAAAAAAACAAGATATCCAATTTTAAAAAATACAAATAATTAATTTAAGACTCAAACAAATTTAAATTACTAATCTTCATTCATCTTCAACGTAGTATATTATTGAGTTTGTGGTTGTGTCACGGTGAAGAAGAACAAATTTACTTGAAGAGTAAAGAAGATGGAAAGTCATATATAAATGATAATTGAAAAAGGCAGACCTAAAACCCTAGACTAAGTCTAAAAAAATTAAAAATGATTATAACTTTATTTTTGAGCCACACTGGTGGTTGGACACTCAACAGTGAGCTACTAGGCTAGTGTGTGTGTGAGTGTGTAACAATAGCGGAGTAGTGTAGCAGATTGGACATATAACAGATTTTGAGGAGTCACACTCGCATTCAATCCACTAGAGGCGGATTTTCACTAAGTGGTTCGACATCACATCCATTTTAAGTGGATGCGGATTGGATCGGATTTGGCGGATCATTGCTCACCCCTAATGAGTATGTCTTACACTTATCTTAATACTAGTTATAATCGCGCATTGCAAGATTAAAATAATGTCCATTATGAAAATGAAAATAAATAAATAAATACTATAATATTTAAATATAAAAGTTAATTACTATAATATAAAATTGATTGTTTTCAATATAATAAGAATAAGTATTTTCGACTTGTGATAAAAGTAGTAGTAAAGATGAGTATTGTCGTAGATACTTATGATTAAAAATAAAAATCATGTCTTAATAACTTTCATATTAAACTAAAGTCTTCTTAATACAATTTTGATCACAAGTAATAAGTAAATAATTTTTTTTTGTTTTTGTTTTTTGTTTTTTTTTTTTGTTAAAAGTGACGTAATGATTATAATAGACTTACTAATGATGTCAAAGGGTAATTAAGAATTATGCAATAAAGTTATATATAACATATAGGTTCATTGGTTTTCCTTGTGTATATGATTGAGACTTCAATCATTGTTATATTACTCTCATTGATATTTTTAAACACTAATTTTTTTTCGTATAAAATTTATTAGATATTGACTAATTGATTCAGTTGCATCAATTTGAAGAGTTAAGGTGTCCCATTGAATTTTTTTTTACCTAATTCATTAATGTCAATAAGCTAAAAAAAAAAAAAACTATTTAGAGTATCTTTTTGGTATTAATTGGTTGCATTTTCTGTTTATAAATCTAATTTACCTTATTAGTTATTGTAATGTTTATGTTTATCAATATTTATTCAAATTTATATTTTTAATATTGAATTATTTTTATTTACAGTATAATGAAAACAATAGTTAAAATCACAAATAACAACGACGGTGAAAATAACTACACCAATTATTATTATTTAGAATAAAATTATTTTAAATTTATACCTAAAACAAAAAGTAATATAAGAACAAGTAAATAAAAAAATATATTCATACTCTTTAAAGTCATAATATCTAAACTCAATAAAAACTTATATAAAAGAAATAATGCCTAGATAATATCTAATAACATAAAATCATTTAAATTAAAATAACATAAAATAAGTCAAATGAAAATAACATAAAATCATTTAAATTAAAATAACATAAAAGAAGAATCAAATGAAAATAACATAAAATCATTTAAATTAAAATAACATAAAAGAAGAATCAAATGAAAATAACATAAAATCATTTAAATTAAAATAACATAAAAGAAGAATCACATGAAAATAACATAAAATCATTTAAATTAAAATAACATAAAAGAAGAATCAAATGAAAATAACATAAAATCATTTAAATTAAAATAACATAAAAGAAGAATCAAATGAAAATAACATAAAATCATTTAAATTAAAATAACATAAAATAAGTCAAATGAAAATAACATAAAATCATTTAAATTAAAATAACATAAAAGAAGAATCAAAATCAAAATGAGATGAAATCTCGGGGGTGAACCTAATGCAAAAAAGACAAATCAAGGTGCAAAAAAGACAAATCAAGTTCTGTATTTTCGAATTGAGAGAGATAATGAGAGAGATAAAGAATTCTCACTATTTCTTAGATTCGTGGACCCAATTCAATTCAGTGGGATCCTTTATTCACATTTTTTTCCACCAAGAACGTTTTCTAAAACTCTTTGACCCACGAATTTTTAGTATTCTACTTTCACGCAATTTCCAGGGTTCAACAAGCAATCGATCTTTCACGATCAGGGGAGTAATACTCTTTGTAGTAGCGGTACTTATATATCGTATTAACAATCGAAATATGGTCGAAAGAAAAAACCTATATTTGACAGGGTTTCTTCCTATACCTATGAATTCCACTGGACCCAGAAATGATCGATTGGAAGAAGCTGTTGGGTCTTCCAATATCAATAGGTTGATTGTTTCGCTCCTGTATCTTCCAAAAGGAAAAAAGATCTCTGAGAGTTCTTTCCTGAATCGGAAAGAGAGTACTGGGGTTCTCTCAATAACAAAGAGGAATTCTAGTTGTAAGATATCTAATGAAACCGTCGCCGAAATTGAGATCTTATTCAAAGAGAAAGATAGCAAATCTCTGGAGTTTCTTTTTGTATATTATATGGATGATGATTCGACCCACAAGGACCATGATTGGAAATTGGCTGATCCTATTTTATTGGAAAGATTAGCGAAAGACTGGATTTCTTATCTTATGTCTGCTTTTCGTGAAAAAAGACCAATTGAAGCGGGGGTTTTCTTCAAACAACATGAGCATGTTTCCCATCTCTTCTCGAGAGGGGCTATCTCGTTGCAAAATTGTACTCAATTTCATATGTGGAAATTCCGCCAAGATCTCTTCCTTTTATTCCCTAGTTGGGGGAATAATCCGCCCGAATCGTATTTTTGGTTAGGCAATGTGTGGTTGGGAAAGAAGGATCGGTTTTTTAGCAAGGTACGGAATGTATGGTCAAATATTCAATATGATTCCACAAGGTCTAGTTTCGTTCAAGTAACGGATTCTAGCCAACTGAAAGGATCCTCTGATCAATCCAGAGATCATTTGGATTCCAATCATTTGGATTCCATTAGTAATGAGGATTCGGAATATCGCACATTGATCAATCAAAGAGAGATTCAACAACTAGAAGAAAGATCGATTCCCTGGGATCCTTCCTTTCTTCAAACGGAACGAAAAGAGATAGAATCAGACCGATTCCCGAAAAACCTTTCTGGATATTCCTCAATGTCCCAGCTATTCACGGAACGCGAGAAACCGATGATTAATCATCTGTTTCCGGAAGAAATGGAAGAATTTCTTGGGAATGCTACAAGATCCGTTCGTTCTTTTTTCTCTGATAGATGGTCAGAACTTCATCTGGGTTCGAATCCTACTGAGAGGTCCACTAGAGAGCAGAAATTGTTGAAGAAACATCTTTCTTTTGTCCGGCGATCAGAAAATAAAGAAATGATTCATTTATTCAAAATCATTACGTATTTACAAAATACTGTCTCAATTCATTCTATTTCATTAGATCCGGGATGTGATATGGTTCCGAAGGATGACCCGGATCTGGACAGTTCCAATAAGATTTCATTCTTTAACAAAAATCCATTTTTTGATTTCTTTCAACGAAAGGAGCCAAAAATAAAAGGTGAGCTTCTGCAAAGGCCTTCCGTGGCAAGAGCGTCTGCAACCTGATTGGCCTCTCGGTAGATATGCGTTAAGGATGAACCCCAAGATAAAAGGCAAGAGCGAATGTAAAGAATGGCTTGCTTGATTTTCCATGGGATTCTTGACGTTGATGATGATATAAAATTAGCAATAGAGAGGGAATCAACTTCAACAAAGGCTGGGATCTTTGCTGTAATTTCGCACCAGTGTATGGCAAAGCGTAGAGCCAGGACTTCCGCCTCCAAAGCTGATGAAGCATCGAGCGGGAAGCAGATACCAGCAAGAATGCGACCAGAAGAGTCTCTAAGACAAGCTCCGCCCGCAGCACCGTTGGATGAGAGCATTGCATCTGTGTTGAGTTTTAATCTGCCCGAGGGCGGCGCAAGCCATTGTACCCGAATGATATTTCGTCGCGGAGGTTCAGAGAATCTAGCAATCAAGCCTTCCGAGAGTAGGAATGAGTCAGAATCATGATGGCGACGAAGAGGCCGTGAGAGTGAGAGCAGAACTGATTCACGTTTGATTCTTTTAATGGTGTAAATGGCAGAGAAAGTGGAATCATCATAAATAGCTTCATTGTAGGCAATCCAAAGATACCAAAGCACAAGACTAGGAATGATTCTAGCAAAGCTTCCAACAGAAGAGCCTGTGGATGATGACAACTACCATGAGTGGCATGCAGATCGAACGGAGGATGCATTAAGAATAGAGAGTCCAAAAGTTCTGCCAAAATATTGCCAGACTTCAAAAACCTTTCCACATTGCATTAAGCAGTGTTCCAAGTTCGCACTTGCGCAGCGACAGAATGGACAGATTGATGGCATGCAGAATCCAAATCTTTCAATAATATCTGGGAACGGGAGAAGTCTCTTTAAGAGTTTCCACATGAAGACCGAAATTTTAGATGGTATTCCACCGCCCCAGATACAATTTGCAGATAGTGTTGATCCCGCTCGTGGACGGAGGCGATCATAAGCAGAAGAGAAAGAAAAGTTGCCATAAGTGGATGGCATCCAGACTAGTTCACCATCTTTCTGAGCCGTGTTTTCCTCAACAAAATCTATCACCTCTTGCATGCGTCTCCAAGTTATGGATTCCGAAGTTCTTGATGGGTTTTGAGTGTAGCGAGCTTGCATGAAACAGCTCCATAGGGAGTCTCCTTGCTTAAAGTTGAAGTATAATTTGGCTGAGAAGGCAAGTTGAATGGTTGACAAGCATCGGATCCCCAGGCCACCCTCTTCCGGTGGCATGCTTATTTTGCTCCATGAAGCCCAATGTCTCTTCGGCCGTCCCTCATTAGTGCCCCATAGAAAACTAGCGAACTTAGCCTCAAGAGTCCTCACGATTTGACGTGGCAAAACAATAGAAGCCATCGTGTACAGGGGCATCGTTGAGAGGACATGTTTGATCAGAGTGAGACGACCCCCCGGAGATAGGAGTTTACGTTGCCAGCTTGTGAGCTTTTCATCCACCTTCTCCAGTAAACGTTGGTAGTAGTAGAGATGATTCCTACCTTTGAATAAATTCACCCCCAAATAGCGGAAAGGCAGAGTTGAGCGCTGCATGCTCAGGATTTGAGACATAGAGGATGCTCTTCTGGCTGTGCAATGTTTGGATGTGATGAAAAAACTCTTGTTATAGTTGATTCTTTGCCCAGAACCTGCTTGATAATTCTTCAGGGTCTCCGCCAAGGCCTTAAGTGAGCTTGATGAGCCATTTGTAAAAATGATAATATCGTCTGCAAAAGCTAAATGGGAAATAACAGGGCAGTGGAGGCTAGTTGAATAAGGGGAGATTATACCAGTTCCCATTTTGAGAATGAGAGAGCGTGAGAGAGCTTCTGAAGCAAGGATAAAAAGCAGAGGTGATAGAGGGTCACCTTGCTTTAGCCCTCTTGATGGTTGGAAGAAACCGCAGCTAATTCCGTTGACCAAAATGGATAATCTTGTTGCCTCAAGGTTGTTCATGATAATATTTATAAAAAAACCGAAAATCCAAACTTATTGAGAGCTGCACGTAGGAAGGGCCAAGAGACTCTGTCGAAGGCCTTCATCATGTCCAATTTAATTGCTACATTTGAGCCTCTACACCTTTTGTCAATGTATTGGATTAGTTCAAAGGCTAGCAGGACATTGTCTTGAATATTTCTACCTTCCACAAAGCCTGTTTGTTCTTTGGATATCAATTTTGGCAGAATTTTACTCAGTCTGGTAGCTAGTATTCTGGTGAATACCTTACTAATAAAGGTGCATAAGCAGATCGGCCTAAAGTCCCCAAAAGAATTTGGGTTTTTTGTCTTTGGAATCAAGACAATTTGTGCACTGGCCATTGCACGTGGGATCGGCACTCCAGCAAAGCAATCCATCGTGGCAGAAAAGATATCATCTTGAACAATCTCCCAACAGTGTCTAAAGAAACAGCCTGAGAAACCATCCGGTCCTGTTGCACTGTCTGGGTCAAGCTTCCACACTGCTTCTTTTACCTCCTCTCGAGATAGCGGCATTAAAAGAGAGGCATTGTCGGAGTTTTCCAAGCTTGAGGGGAGATTATGCAGAAGGGATTCCATCTCAGAGCATTCTTCAGCCATAAAAAGCATGGAAAAGAAAGATTCGGCTTCCTCTTGAATTGCTGATGGGGTGGTAAGGAGATCGCCAGAAGCATTTTTAATAGCACATATCCTTTGCCTTCGATATCTGTCTTTAACCGTAGCATGGAAATATCGCGTGTTGGCATCTCCTTCTTTTATCCATTTGACCCGAGCTTTTTGCCTCCAGAACATCTCTTCTTGCTTAAGAGTTAAAAGAAGCTCCGCTTGGAGTTTGTGTAGCAAAGCACGGTTTTCTGGATTCGGGTTATCATCATATTTTTTTTCTTCCTCAGCTATGGTTGATTCTAGGTTCCGAATTCGATCAAAAACATTACCAAAAGTGTCCCTGTTCCAAGATCGAAGAGAATGCTTCAAACGTTTGAGCTTGAATGCCAAAGCACGCATGCCTCCTCCTTCAGCAGGTTGCGACCAGCTTGTTTTAACCACATCAAGGAAACCGGGGTGAGTGATCCACATACTTTGAAAGCGAAATTGCTTAGGGCCAGATATATCAGATTGATTCCCACTTAGAAGCATTGGTGAGTGATCTGATGTGGTGCGGGCAAGAACATGAATCCTGATCTCCGAGAAATAGTCTCTAAAAGTTGGGCTCATTAAGAAGCGATCCAATTTTTTCCAAACAGCCCCTGTGTTCCGAACTCCATGCCAGGTGTATTGGCCTCCCATAGTATCCATATCAATTAAGGAGTTATTGTTGATGAAGGTAGAGAAGTCTGAGATGCCTCCAATCTCAGGTAAAGCATTCCCTCTATACTCAGTGATGCTAGAGATTACGTTAAAATCCCCACCCAGCAGAACAGGTCTGGTGTCGTCAATTAATGCATTTAGCCGCAACCAGAGTTGAGCTCGCTCTGCTCTAGAGTGTTTCGCATAGACAGCTATGAAATCAAAGCTAAAATTCCAGGGAATGAAACACACATGACAAAAAATAAATTGATCACTGTCAATCACAACATCTACTTCAAAGGAGTCCGACCAAAGAAGCCAAATTTTTGTTTCCAGAGAGGCGAAACCATCAGCAAATTTGAACTCACGAACAAAATTATCCAAACGCTCAGCAGCAATGAAAGGTTCTGATAAGTGCATATTTGATCATATATTTATCCCATATTTAAATCTATATTTACCACTTAATATTAATATTATGTTCATAATGGATCATAATTGATGAAAATCATATATAATTGAACATAATATTAATATTAGGAACTTTGTGTCATAATTGTTGTTAATTAGATGATTTAATCCTAATCTTATTGTTAATTAGGCAAAGTGGCGTGAGGATGGAATTCTTTGAAGACAAAAAATATGCAAAGTGGTAATAGTGTGATGAGCATGTGGACAAAAGGGAAGATGACAAAACAACTTGGTGGAAAGTAAAAAGTGGAAGACAAAAGGCATGAAATCATGGAAGGAAACATGGAGCATATTTGGGCCAAAAGCAAAAAGAAAGTGCAGAATTTCTGGAGGACAATAGGCGTCTGTCTGCGTCCTGAAACAGACGCCTATTGTCAATTTACACACTGCCCAAATTTCAGCACTTTCGCCGCGGCGAGAATTAGGCTCGCCGCGGCGAAAATCGTTGACCATGCGCGAGAATTCTGCAGTCCAAATTCCAATTTTGCCCCTGCCTTTGCCCAACTATAAATACCCCTCATTTCTCCATTCTTCAACATCCAATTTTCATATTAGATTAGTCCCTTTTCTCTCTTTAATCCTTTTCTACTCCTTTCAAAATGTAGACCTCCAAGTGAGGATTGTTTAGTAGTGTAGGAGTAGATTAGGATTTATTTTGTAATAAGAAGAGAGATGATGCAAGATTAGGAGCTTCAACCGTTGGACCGAGGAGAAAGCGATGAGAATTTCTTTCCCTCTTTTCCTTTACTTATCTTGAATTAATCTTGTATCTAGATGCTTGTTCTTAATTTATTTGGATTATAGATTGTGTTTATGTCTAGATTGTTGTTTGTTCTTATTTATTATGAATTGTTAGTTTAGCTTCTATGAGTTGTTGTGTGCAAGACTTGTTATTAAAAGTGTGTGATTATTGGATCCAATTACATGCTTGTTTGTTGTTGTGTCACGGTGAGAATCGGGCATGACTAGAACACTCTTGCCACACCTATGATTTATACAATGCGAGAGCTTGATAAATTGTAGGGGGATTTCTCGGCTAATCTTCGGTTCCTTCACTGGCGAGAGCGGGTTGGAATTTAGAAGTTAGCCAAAACGGTTCCTTCACGGGTGACAGCGTGTTGGAATCTAGAGGTTAGTTTAGGCTACCCCCTCACAACTTGTAGGATTAACTTGGGTTTGGGAATGTTGATTTGCTTAGGATCTTTAAAACGAGCCTCGCTTGTAGACTACGAGAGTAGATAACTTGCGGTTTGGCACACTCGGGTAGATCACGAGAGTGGCACCGGGGACTTTAGTGCATTTCCTCCATTCACAAGGGATAAAACTTCTTTTCTACATTTGTTTGACACATGATAGATATTGACCCGATCCATATCCTTACATATGTTGCATCTAATATATCTCTCTTCATTTGTTGTTTTTATTTTTGTTATTTAGTTTTGTTGTTATAACCATGTTATTGTCGAACTAGCTTCACAAGAATCAATCCGAGTTAGTGCTTGACCAACCATTCCCTGTGGATCGATAACCCCGGAATACTCCGGGTATTTGCGTGTACCTAAAAGCTACAACCAAATTGGCGCCGTTGCCGGGGAGTGGTTTTTGTGTTGACATTAACAAATATTGATTCTAGGAGACTAGTTCATTTTTATGTTTTTATTGTGTTTTGTTTTGTTTTGTATTTTGTTTTTGTTGTAGCATCTCTAAGGGAATATTTGCATGCACTTGAGGAGAGTGGAGAAATCAATCACGAAAAAAAAAAATGGGCATCACCACATCACTCAAAATTTTTGGATCAACATTGAGGAGTATGTTTTGATTTGAAGAGGCTTCTTGATGACTCTTGAGGGTGGACAAGAAATTCATTAAGGGAGTTTTCTTTACCTTTCACTTGCTCCTTATGTTAATTTGTGCTTTAATGTATTATCTTGTTTAATTGATCCAATTTCTCCTCCCCCTATTGTGCATTATTTTATTTTACATCGAGGACGATGTAAATTTTTAAGTGTGGGGGAGTGAACATATATTGAAGTTTTGCTTGGATGACTCATGAGCTTATTTTGTGAATGAATTGCTATTATGCTAGAAGTTGTGATTATTCCCTCCTTGTTGGTTGGTGGTTTGTTTTGGACTTGTTACAATTTGACTTGTGATAGATGAATCAAGGTGAAACATATGATTGAGCTATTCTCTTGCCAATACCCTTGTTAACCATTAATCAATTGGATAAATTATTGATCTAGTGTGTTGTGCATTGCTAGTGAAAGTTTATGTGAGATACCGGTGTTGGTTTAATTGTTATACCTTGTCATAATACTCTCTTTGTGAAGTCTAATGATTGCATGCTTAGAAATGATATAGGCCATTTTTGTTAGCCCGAGCCTTTAAACCTACCCGTTATATATGTTACCCTTGTTACCCCCGTTGAGCCTTTTGAATTTTTTGTTAAACCCCGTTGTATTTATTTTCTTTTGTTCTTAATTATCCTAATATTCCTCATATGCATTAAAAGGAAGATTAAGGTAATTGAGTCCTAACCTTGTCATTAAACCCTTAACCATTAAAAAAAAAATGTTTCACTTCACCCTTGAGAGAATTTATCATTTATTCATAATTTTAGTTGAAGAGATTTAATATGGAGCATTAAAATTTTATTTGCAACATTTATTTTGTAAATATTTATGTTTGGGGTTGTCTTGACAATTTAGAATAGCTTATTCTCCCGTGGGCTATTCAATAAACTAGAATGCTTATTCTCCCGTGAGCTATTCTTGCCAAAAATTGAGAAAAGAAAAAAAAAAGAAATTGCAAAAAAAAAAAAAAAAAAAAAAAAAAAAAAAAAAAAAAAAAAAAAAAAAAAAATTTAAAAAAAAAAAAAAAAAAAAAAATCGAAAAAAAAAAAATTAGAAAAAAAAAAATTTCGAAAAAAAAAAAAATTTTCGAAAAAAAAAAAATAATAATAATAATAAATTGTATTTTTACTTTTAGCCCCTTTTTGTAAAAATGTTGTATTGTTCTCATTTGTAAAATGCTCCTAAAAATTTCATCTCTTCTAAAATCCTATTTGTGAATAAATGTAAATTTTCTTTCTTTTGATTTCCTTACCCTTCTTTGTTTAAACCTCAACCCCTAGCCCCATTATAAGCTTATAAAAGTCCTACTTGATCTTTGCATGCAATTTTGGAATTGAATTAGTAAGAGTATGAAGGACACACACCACTTTTGCATAAACTCAACTTAGCATGTGCACACTAGATTTACAAACACTTAAATGTCAAAGGTGCTCGGTTATTGGCTTGAGAATGGAACTTGTGTGCCGATCCAAGGTGACTCTTGAAACATGTTGAGTTGTAACAAGTTAGACTTGTGGTTTGATAGGTTGAGCAAGAAGGGAGGATGAACAATTTCAATGCCATGATTTGCAATTTATTCTTTGTGTTTGCTTGAGGACAAGCAAATGTTTAAGTGTGGGGGAGTTGATAAGTGCATATTTGATCATATATTTATCCCATATTTAAATCTATATTTACCACTTAATATTAATATTATGTTCATAATGGATCATAATTGATGAAAATCATATATAATTGAACATAATATTAATATTAGGAACTTTGTGTCATAATTGTTGTTAATTAGATGATTTAATCCTAATCTTATTGTTAATTAGGCAAAGTGGCGTGAGGATGGAATTCTTTGAAGACAAAAAATATGCAAAGTGGTAATAGTGTGATGAGCATGTGGACAAAAGGGAAGATGACAAAACAACTTGGTGGAAAGTAAAAAGTGGAAGACAAAAGGCATGAAATCATGGAAGGAAACATGGAGCATATTTGGGCCAAAAGCAAAAAGAAAGTGCAGAATTTCTGGAGGACAATAGGCGTCTGTCTGCGTCCTGAAACAGACGCCTATTGTCAATTTACACACTGCCCAAATTTCAGCACTTTCGCCGCGGCGAGAATTAGGCTCGCCGCGGCGAAAATCGTTGACCATGCGCGAGAATTCTGCAGTCCAAATTCCAATTTTGCCCCTGCCTTTGCCCAACTATAAATACCCCTCATTTCTCCATTCTTCAATATCCAATTTTCATATTAGATTAGTCCCTTTTCTCTCTTTAATCCTTTTCTACTCCTTTCAAAATGTAGACCTCCAAGTGAGGATTGTTTAGTAGTGTAGGAGTAGATTAGGATTTATTTTGTAATAAGAAGAGAGATGATGCAAGATTAGGAGCTTCAACCGTTGGACCGAGGAGAAAGCGATGAGAATTTCTTTCCCTCTTTTCCTTTACTTATCTTGAATTAATCTTGTATCTAGATGCTTGTTCTTAATTTATTTGGATTATAGATTGTGTTTATGTCTAGATTGTTGTTTGTTCTTATTTATTATGAATTGTTAGTTTAGCTTCTATGAGTTGTTGTGTGCAAGACTTGTTATTAAAAGTGTGTGATTATTGGATCCAATTACATGCTTGTTTGTTGTTGTGTCACGGTGAGAATCGGGCATGACTAGAACACTCTTGCCACACCTATGATTTATACAATGCGAGAGCTTGATAAATTGTAGGGAGATTTCTCGGCTAATCTTCGGTTCCTTCACTGGCGAGAGCGGGTTGGAATTTAGAAGTTAGCCAAAACGGTTCCNGCAAGACTTGTTATTAAAAGTGTGTGATTATTGGATCCAATTACATGCTTGTTTGTTGTTGTGTCACGGTGAGAATCGGGCATGACTAGAACACTCTTGCCACACCTATGATTTATACAATGCGAGAGCTTGATAAATTGTAGGGAGATTTCTCGGCTAATCTTCGGTTCCTTCACTGGCGAGAGCGGGTTGGAATTTAGAAGTTAGCCAAAACGGTTCCTTCACGAGTGACAGCGTGTTGGAATCTAGAGGTTAGTTTAGGCTACCTCCTCACAACTTATAGGATTAACTTGGGTTTGGGAATGTTGATTTGCTTAGAATCTTTAAAACGAGCCTCGCTTGTAGACTACGAGAGTAGATAACTTGCGGTTTGGCACACTCGGGTAGATCACGAGAGTGACACCGAGGACTTTAGTGCATTTCCTCCATTCACAAGGGATAAAACTTCTTTTCTACATTTGTTTGACACATGATAGATATTGACCCGATCCATATCCTTACATATGTTGCATCTAATATATCTCTCTTCATTTGTTGTTTTTATTTTTGTTATTTAGTTTTGTTGTTATAACCATGTTATTGTCGAACTAGCTTCACAAGAATCAATCCGAGTTAGTGCTTGACCAACCATTCCCTGTGGATCGATAACCCCGGAATACTCCGGGTATTTGCGTGTACCAAAAAGGCTACAACCAAATTGGCGCCGTTGCCGGGGAGTGGTTTTTGTNTGTTTGACACATGATAGATATTGACCCGATCCATATCCTTACATATGTTGCATCTAATATATCTCTCTTCATTTGTTGTTTTTATTTTTGTTATTTAGTTTTGTTGTTATAACCATGTTATTGTCGAACTAGCTTCACAAGAATCAATCCGAGTTAGTGCTTGACCAACCATTCCCTGTGGATCGATAACCCCGGAATACTCCGGGTATTTGCGTGTACCAAAAAGGCTACAACCAGGTTCAATAACAGAGAGAAAATGAACATGCTCACGGCTAAGNATGTTAATTTGTGCTTTAATGTATTATCTTGTTTAATTGATCCAATTTCTCCTCCCCCTATTGTGCATTATTTTATTTTACATCGAGGACGATGTAAATTTTTAAGTGTGGGGGAGTGAACATATATTTGAAGTTTTGCTTGGATGACTCATGAGCTTATTTTGTGAATNTAAATTTTTAAGTGTGGGGGAGTGAACATATATTGAAGTTTTGCTTGGATGACTCATGAGCTTATTTTGTGAATGAATTGCTATTATGCTAGAAGTTGTGATTATTCCCTCCTTGTTGGTTGGTGGTTTGTTTTGGACTTGTTACAATTTGACTTGTGATAGATGAATCAAGGTGAAACATATGATTGAGCTATTCTCTTGCCAATATCCTTGTTAACCATTAATCAATTGGATAAATTATTGATCTATTGTGTTGTGTATTGCTAGTGAAAGTTTATGTGAGATACCGGTGTTGGTATAATTGTTATACCTTGTCATAATACTCTCTTTGTGAAGTCTAATGATTGCATGCTTAGAAATGATATAGGCCATTTTTGTTAGCCCGAGTCTTTAAACCTACCAGTTATATATGTTACCCTTGTTACCCCCGTTGAGCCTTTTGAANTTGGTCGCCATCTTTTTCTTGGGGGGACAATAGTTGTTGTAGATTGCTGAGGAGGCGAATGAGTGTCTTGAGATTGAATCTGGCCATGGTGAGGAGTTGGGGTGGGTTTGTCGGTATGCCCGCTTCTACATACGGACTGTAGGTGACCAAATTTTCTGCAAGTCTTACAATATTGCGGGATGTGTTCATAGATGACCGGTTGGGCGAAATCTCCATATGAGCCATTTGTGATCCAAACTTGCTCTGGAGGCGGGATGCTGACGTTTAGTTCTACACATACTCTTGCTGTAGATGGCCTGTTGCGTAGCAGTGTGGAGTTGTCTACTTTCAAGGGGGTTCCTATGAGGTTGGCAATCGAGTAGATTGCTCGTTTAACATGCAGGTGAGGTGGAAGGCCCTCGAGAGCAATCCAAACAGGAACAATGGGGGATTCCACATCTGGCCTGAAGTCTGGTGACCATTTAAAAATGTGCAAAAAGAAACCTTGAATCGACCAAGATTTGCGAAGCCAGCACCGCTGAAAGTCTTCCTCGAGATCGAAGTTAATAAGAACATGACGATTATCTATCAAACCAATCGAAAAAGCTCCGCCAAACCCGATCAGATCAAAAGCTTTGCGGAGATCTGCCATTGAAGGGCGACCTTTGGCGAATTTACCAATCAGCGCAAATTTGAATTCTTGGGCGAAGTGGTGAATGTCTTGATCTGTAAAAGCCACAGCTGGCATACCTTTGAATTTGCCCGGCGGTTTCAGAGGGGAGACATCTGTTTTTTCAGAGAGAACATCCGCAAAGGATCGAAGAGGGGGAGCGGCGGCCCCCGCCGCNATGCTCCTAAAAATTTCATCTCTTCTAAAATCCTATTTGTGAATAAATGTAAATTTTCTTTCTTTTGATTTCCTTACCCTTCTTTGTTTAAACCTCAAACCCTAGCCCCATTATAAGCTTATAAAAGTCCTACTTGATCTTTGCATGCAATCTTGGAATTGAATTAGTAAGAGTATGAAGGACACACACC
>NC_044918.1:18947685-19002576 GCF_003576645.1 Ipomoea triloba | reverse complement strand
TTTACTAATAAAAAAAAAAAAAAAAAAAAAAAAGACAAAACTTAGTTGAACTTAATAGTAATAAATTATAAATCATGCGGAAGTGTGGAGATGGATCTCTTGTTGCGTCGAACCAATGATAGAGACTGACTGCGATGTTACTTAGGTGACTCGTGATTTACCTCATCCAGCGACTATTGGGCAAGAATTCTGGCATATGGGGGCTTAGTATTAATCTAACGTAAGCTGAGAAATCTAATATATCAAAAATAATAAATCAGTGTTAATGAATGTGATTCTATTTTATTTGTATGTAAATAGAAGATTTAAATAAATTAATTAGGTAATTAAGGATTAGAATTTAATTTGTGGGATGGAGGGTGCAGTGGAGCATTATTTTTCTAAAACCTTATGCCAATATAATTGGATTCAAAATGGATGGGCTCTGCATATACACAACGGTGTATCCATACGTATTCGTCTCAGTTAAGTGAACCTTTGAATTTTGTGGATTCCTATGAATCTGACTTTTTCAACGCCGGTCAACCTCTGTGTCTTAATCCTGCCCAGTTCACACACACCCACATATGACATATATATAGATTATTCTAGAATTAGTGTACTGGGACCTGGGTCATATAAGATAAAATGTAGAAGGAAAATTGATGCTTAAACCAACAAATTAATTTTAAAAAATTAGAATTAAAAAAAAAACATTAGATTTTGCAAAGTACATCTTGAAATTTCAAAGTTTTTGGAGCTTATTTTAATGTATTTGCGGCCTCTAGGCCGTACCCTTATAGGGTCACACTTGTGTGAGACCGTGTCACGAATAAGGAATGGGGTCGGGTCGATAGGTAAATGTGATACTTATACTAACAAATGTAATACTAAATTAGGAATAAAATATTTGTTATTTATATATAAGGAAAAATGTAATACTTTTATATTTTGATGTAAAAATATTATTTTTTATAAAAAAATATTATATTTTTCCTTATAAGTAATGTTGTACTTTAAAGTTTAAATGTAATACTTTTGATGAAAAATGTAATATTTTTACATAAAAAATATTACATTATTCTTCAAAAGTATTATATTTTTCCATAGAAGTAATAAACATTTTATTTCGGATATAGTATTACATTTGCTAATATAAGTATTACATTTCATCTTGGTCCGACCCGTCTCACGGACAAGGATTTGTGTGACGGTCTCACACAAATTTTTTCCTATAGAATTATGTTAGACTTATTATTTACAAAAATCATTACATTTTTATAATAGATTTAGGTTTAAAAAGAAAAAAAAAAGAAGAAAAAATTTATCACATCATGTAATGATAAAAATGTAATATTAATGATTTTTGTAAGGGATTCTTAAAGTATAAGCTTAATTAGTACCTATACATTTTTTAGTCCTATTTTACTATAAATTATTAGTTTTAGATCCCCAGTCTTCTAGCTTAAGTATATATGGTAGCTTATATTTAGTTTATTGCAAGTATATATAATATTGTAGTGATCTATTTTTAGTAAAACTAACTTAAATTAGAAAATTGTATTGATTATATATTGTATATATCATATATGTTAGTTTTATAGTTTTGGAAGATATTGAAGTTGGCAAATCATGCATGGAGATCAATTTAATTATCATGAAAATAAGAGAAGATCATCATGAAGTTTAAGATGGGTTTGCTCTTATTACATTAAAATGTTTAAGAAAAGTCTCCAAAAATAGGTTTTTATTTATTTATTTTAAATTTTAGAAAGACTTTGTTCATGCACGAATCCACTTTTCCACGTACAAAAAGAAGATATAATTAATCATATTATATTCATCATATTGCAAGCAACATTACGATGAATTCAAATTTGATTTCCACTTGGAAGAAATATGAAACGCACATAGCATTTAAAAAGAAAATCTTTAATAGGATCGGACGTCATATATGATCAAATTCTCAAAGTTTGATCCTTTTGAAAACTTGAATCCATTGAATGAATGCAGATAGATGGCTTATTTGTGTCAGCATTAATACACCTAACCGCAGAATTTTATTGAATGATATGATGCGGACCGGTGTATGCATATATTGAAACACTGAACGTTCAACATATATAATATATTATTAATGAATTCCGTTACAACCAGTTTGGTTGACGTGGGTGACCGTGCACTCTTGTTTCATAAAAGAATTCGAAAGTTCGAATTCTATTTTTTGTATGAAAAATCAATTTGACTAGCACTTTGTCCCTTAATTAGACAGATCCAGTGTGAACATGGATTAGTACGTGTTAGAGTCTGCTTAGAACACTTCATTTACGTCTAACAAAAAAAATGAACCCCCATTACGTAATCATGATCTGACAGCATATATGGATGAATCATGAATCATGAATGAATATGCATAAAGTTGGGTAATACTCTGCGAGATTCATTAGGCCGGTCAGCCATTCAGTTCATGCATGTTCGACCCATCAAGAACGCGGTTCAAAATTAACAACAATCTCTTTTAATTTAGTTTCACCAATAACTACCGTCTTAATGTATGTGTCACTTGAATAATATACGAACTCCCTTCATGTATGTGATGTGGTACAATTTCATTTTATTCTTTTCTTTTCGGTGACAACTTTTATAATTTTTCAGAATCAGAGATAGATTAACCGCTTTAGAAGTTCAAAGTTAATTTTTATTTAGAGTTTTTGGTTTGTACTTTTCTACAGTTTCTAAAATGTACATATATTTAACATTATTCATATTATGTTAAAATAATATTTGAGTGTAATATGATTAAAATAATATTTGAGTGTTGTTAAAATGTAGTTGAAAAACATAGCTCATGCAATATAATAATGTACACTGTCAAATTAAAATTGTAGTAGAATTAAAATGATACCTTTAGCGTTATGATAATTAAACTAGTGCGTGCGTGGAAAATGAAACTAAAAAACAAAACTTATACAATAACATATATTGTCAAATGAACATGAAGTGTAATTAAAATTATGTTTCAGCGTTACTACAATTAAACTAGTATGTGAAAAATTAAACTAAAAAACATAATTCATGTAATAACATACATATATTGTCATATTAAACTATTAAACTATTGTATAATTAAAATTGTATTTTCGTGTTGCTATATATAATGAAACTAGTGCGTGTGAAAAATGAAACTAAAAAGTAAAATAATATTATCAAATGAAATTGAAGTACAATTAAAATGATATGATGCCGTTTTACTTCATTCTCTACGTTGCTACACCGTACATGGACATGATCCAAAATAAAATTTGCCCAATTTAACATCGTTGATAACATTATGATATTGTAACAATAACTGCGAGCAGGCTGGCTGATGAGATAATTTTGCAAAAATTTCAGGGAAAAGTTAAGGAAATAAAAATACATTGAATTTGATAATTGTAGTACGTCCGACAACATTATTACGCAAATACATTGCATTGCATGGTGGAAAATAAGAGAATGACCCACACGGTCCCACCAGGCCAGCACCGTGCAGTGGAGATTGGGGAAAACCAACATCCAATTACGACTTTGTCAAACACTCCATCCCACCACTATATATATATATATATATATATATATATATATAATTAGGTAATTCCAACCTCGCATACTGGATTAAGTATAAGTCCACAAGACTCTGTCCCTAGAGTCATTGTGAATACTCCAATATAATTAGCTACACATTTGTTTAGTAACTCTGTTATCAAGCTCTTTAATAGCTCCTTCTTCTAATTATCGCACTTCTAATTTGATCCAATAATAATAATAATAATAATAATAATAATAATAATGTATTACGCTCAAGATAATGAAAGGTGTGGATTGAATTTTTTGTGCGTGTATGAAGATTAGGGTCTAACTGGTGAGCTAATTGTGCAACTCCTAATTCGCTTTTGTAGTGACTCTAGAAACGGGGTCCTGACGTCCTATAGACTTAAAATTAAAATTAGTCCAATCAAGCTGAGATCACTTAAATATAATTGATTTATTCAACTTAAAATTCAATTGCTCCTTATATAATTGGATAATGGTTAGTGACAAGTCCACTTATATAATTCCATGGATTAACTCATCACATGCCAGTGTGCCACGGCCCACGGCCAAATTAAAATTCAATTGCTCCTCGATCATGTGCCTTGCTTTAAAATTGCTTACTAATAATAGGGAAATAATTAAGCTAATCAATTTGAACTTCAATTAACACGTAGGAACAAACACACTAATATAACTAATTATAACTAAAGCTAAGACACCACAGATGATAAACAATTAAAACTCCAAAATTTAATTTCAAAATTATTAAGCGAATATATAATTAATTGAAATATATATAACTTTGTTCTCCTATTATCTTACATAATAAAATGAATCAAATTAAGCACCAAATTAACTTATCAAGCACTTACGATGACATGATAAATAAGTGCTTAATAGTAGGATTGAACCGAACAATAGAAATTTTGATTTTACCTGCAGGTAAATAGCCATAAAGATTAAAAATATTTAAGTTTGTCTTTCATCAAGTCCTTTAGTTTAGACTTATTTCATTTTTCAATGGTTGATTAAAATATGCCAAATTATATCATGGACCATGGTTCATTATTATAATATTGTAGGTTCATTAAGATTACATCAATTTACATATTATTATTTATGCATATTATTCTTTACTTTTTGTATAAATAAAATCAATGTTACAAATATATTATTATAAATAATATTTCATTGAGAACTTTTAAATGATACCCATATTAATGTTTTTTTTTTGAATTTTTTATTGATGTACTTGCAATATTATTGATAAAATGGACATTCTATATTGTGAACATTTGACTTTTTTTTTTCTTTTTTTTTTAAATTTTAAATTCTTTATTTATAAAAAGTTTTTTTTTCAATATTTATATGAGAATATAATGTAGATGCACATATAAAATACTAGTTAAATTAAAAGTTAAATCCTCCCATATGGGTTGTAGCCTCAGTGGAGGTGATATTGACTCTTTCTGCTTCAGTAGGTTGAGAAAGTAGTTATGAACAGATACTACATTGTAATAGAGTCAATAGTACTCAAAAAAAAAAGTTAAATCCTCTAAAACTACCTCAATTCTTGGTTTTTTTTTTTTAAAAATACGACGTTTAATCATTAACTTTAAAAGAGAAAATTTCAATTAATTTTTAGCCTTTAATTATTGTTACATTGCCACATTTAGTCATACTCTATTAATTTTGTCACATTAGATCATTGACTTTCATTTACTTACCGCATTAGTCTCACGTTTAATTTTTTTCATTAATAAAGATGGCTAACATGTAATTAAGAACATTTTAATTTGAATGATAAAAGTACATTTTAGTCCTTTTTATTCAATGATAGAATGACAAAAATTTAAACATGAGATTAATTGTGACAAACAAATAAAAGTCAATGATGTAATTATACAAAATTAAAAGAGTATGACTAAATATAGTAATGACATAATAGTCTATGGCTACACGTGAAATTTGCTTACATTAAAAAATCAAACTCCCAAGGTTCGTGGTAGGAATCAAACCCCTACCCTTCTGCTTAAAATAAGTTTTAAGTGATATTTCTTATCTACTAGACCAATACTTTAAGAGATATTCAAGATTATTTGAACTAGTATAGGGTTACACTTCCTTTCGAAAAGTATAAGGTTACACTTTTGTATATTTTAAGCTAAGGGAGGTTAATTCGGTGGAGAATGATTTAACCTCTTAAGGTCGTGCTAGTTCCTTATTTGTCTTTTAAAATAGCTTTATTGAACTGGCCCTTTCCAAAAGATTAAAATGATAAATGACAATTACGTAAGTATTTATATTTCTCATCAATTTTATCGTTTCTCTGCACCTTAATGTGAATCTTGACAAATGCATGTATGCTCTGTAAAAACATAATGCATTCAATTAAATAATTAATCAACTTTTACGGCAGGCATGCAACAGATAAACCGAATTATATAATAATTTTTTTATATTAAAATTTACGTGCATGATTTTAGTTTTTTGCCATTTTCTCCATGTTCTTAATTTGTCATGTCGGCTGGTTTCAACGTTCCCTTAAGTCTCCGAGAATGAATTGAGAGAGAAGAACAAAAAGCAATCCCATCCATGCATGAATAATGAATTGTGCAAATTATATCGGAAAATTTGTGGTCCATCCAGTAAAATAGACGTTGATAAATGTATTTTTAATATATTAAATATTATTTTAACTTTCAGTATATTAAAAATGAACATTAAGAAAATGAAAATTCAGAACACAAAAAAGGAAAAGAAAATTAATGTTAGTAGTCACATTACAATTTAGACCATGGTCCACAGTATAATGATCGCTAAAATTGTAGGGGCATAATTGAAGAAGAAAAGGTAGTGTCAAATTTAATAATTTATTGTCAATTTCACTACAAAATTAATTAGACAAATTAGTAATGTTGAGTTATAGTTTTGGTGGCTTTACTAAATCCTAATAGTGTTAGTGATGAAATGAATATAATGTTATACTTACTAGAAACTTGGTTCCAACAAATACCACAAGTTGAGTCAAGGGATTAAATGATTATCTCCGAGATACGTCTGCGGCGTACAATGCTGAAAAGTTAAGTTTGGTGAGTATTTAGGAGCGCTGGTAATATGCTATCCATACACATGTATGAGCCTACTTAATTAATTATGTTACAAATATGCAAGAAAAAAAAGGTAATCTGATCTTTTTGGGCCATTTCTACAGGATTCTTTCTTTGACTATGTGTGCATGTATATACATTATTGTAGATGTTTTAAAGAGTTTATATTTCACTGTTGGTTCAAAATGTTACTTCATTTCTGAAGTTTGAACTTGAGAATATTTTTAAAGGGAATCAAATTGAGAAGATGTATTTAGTAGTATGAGTGTGGATGGAATCTCATACGAGATATTTCTCTTTAGAATGTCAATTAGGAAGCAAGTTAAGCTAAGCACAAAACATGTCAAGTAATTGGAAACTAATTCTCATAAGTTGATATGTAAATATTATGGAAATTAAACAATCAAACATCATGTAATCAAACAATGAAAATAGCAATCAAAGGTAAATGAGGGGTTTGAATTAGGCTAACCCTTCTCTAGACTCGGGCTATGGGGGTGTTTTAGGATTGGAGATCATGCAATTACCTAGTAAGTCATGGGAGATGCAAGTATGCAACAATGGCGACAAAATAATGCTATTTTGATAGCTATTGGACTAGCCAACTAGCCTTGGACTCCACTCTCATAGTAGTTTAATACTAGTTGGAGAATTTTGCCAAACACTACATATCATGCAAGTATCTCCTCTATCCCTTCCTTTCTTAAGTTAAGTTAAAGATGTACTAAAAAAAAAAAAAGTAAGTTAAAGATTGTGAGTAGTGTGCCTTAGGTGTGTCACATTCTCATGATATTTAACTCAATTACATAATATCTCAAGCATTATTGTATCTAAAATTATAAACGCATTCAAGTAAAATACTATCACAATGCAATAAATTAAAAACTCGAGCTATATTGCTAGTTCGTTCATATTAGATTTCTTTATGCAGTTTGATTCAATTGAAGCATTTATAACCAGAGCAAGCTTAATATGAATCCCATAGAAAGTCTAACTACTCATGCTTAGATTTGTAAAGTAAAAGCATAATGAAATTGCATATAGAAGCATATATGAAATTAAAGAAATTAAAATGTAAGTAATGAAAATTTATCTTTGATTCAACCTCAATGGCATGAGGTCGTGAAAGCGCATCCAGAAAGTTTAAAACCTATTTGTTTTAGTGCAAACTGGAGGTATAAATAAGTCTAGGCGGTTATTTTCAAATCATTTTCTATTTTTTCATTCTCGGATTTACTTGGATAAACACCTCTCAAACAACATTTGTCCTTGTCATAAATCTACATTTGATGAAGATTTGAAGTGATTTATAGCTTTTAATTCCAATTTACGTACTTTCAAATTCAAGATCGTATCTCAATTGATCAAAGCTAAGTTTCCTTTACTTACTTTACATTTTTCTGCAACTCAATTGTGCTTGCAATGGCTTCCAATTTATCAATTTGTGTTTGTTTTTCCATTCAAAGTACGAGTAGCTAGATTCACATAGGAATTTGGATTGAGCTCTCTTGTTATGGATGTTTGAGTGAATTAAATTGCAAATTGGGATAAGATGATGCATTAGCTAGGGTTCTTGTGTTGAGTAAGTGCTTTGAATGGACTCCTGTATAATTAGGGCCCAATTATACAAGAGGATCATGGAGGTGTGTTTTTTCTATAAGAATATGACAACATTATAGCCACACTACTCACATTTTCAATCTTGCTTTCAAAAAAAGAGGTTGGAAGAAGATGTGAACACTTTGTATTTGATAAAGTGCATCAATTGGGTTAACTTGCCATGAGAATGAGATCTAATCCTAATTGGAAATTCAATGGCCATGAGAACGACATTGACATTTAGTAGCATTTTCCATGATCCTTGTTAATTCATAACATTATCCCTATCATAGGAAAAATATATAGCATCTAAGCAAGAGTGATTTGATTATACAAGAGGATCATATGGATGTGTGTTGTTGTTATGAGAATAGGACAACACTATAGTACAGTCACACTACTCACATTACCAATCCTGCTTTCAGAAAAGGTTGGAAGAAGATGTGAACACTACATGTTTTATAAAATGCACCAATTGGAATAATTTGCCATGAGAATGAGATCTCTAATCCTATTTGGAAGTTCAATGGCCATGAGAACTGCAATGATATTTAGTAGAATCTTCCATGATCCTTGTTAATTCATAACATAATCCCTATCATAGGAAAACTATATAGCATCTAGGCAAGAATGGTTTGATCCAAGCCCCTTTTATCTATCATTTGTTTATTGCTTTGCTATTTTGCGTTATACTTAAATGTTTCTTGAATGTCTTGTAACTCATCAACTATTTGAACTAGCTTGATACTTTTGTGATTAACCACTTATTATTCGCTCCCTTTCGTTTCACTCCTCTAAGACGAGATCCGGTGTAATGATACTTGGTCACACACTAAACCTATCACTAAAACTCAACTTTCAAAAGTAGTAGTCCATGCAAAATCAGGCTAACAAACAATTTCACTACAAAACTTTGGGACATAGAATGGGCTCCAAGTTTTCAACGAATGGGGGATTTATAATGTCTTAGTAGAGTTGGGAGGGAAGGTGGTGCTGAAAGTAGTTTATGGTGAGAGGGTGAGAGGAAATAAGGAGTCCCTTATCGATCTTGATTGGCAATGAGAGGTTACTCTACGGTGAAAAGATAAAATGGGTATATAAGTGCTTGTGAATCCTATTGCTTTATATATATTTGATGTTCTTATTTCGTAACGGGTGCTATTAAGTGCTTGTGAATTATATTATTATTTTTACATGAATTTAAATTATTTTTTTGAATAAGTAATGATTTGAAGTCTTAAAAGTTTAAATAAATTTGGCATTTACATCTAATAGCCGAAGCCCATGTCTGGTAGCTAAAATCTATTAGTTTTGGTTCAAACTCAAAATTTATTCTCTAAAATTATATTACTCTTTAAAATTCTGAATGTCAAACTAAAAAGATTCAGTAGTGTATTAGACTATTAGTCTATTAGATATAATACAAACTACTTCAACAATTGTATCGCTTGATTCACACTGGGAGAGCACAATATACTGTCCATCAACTACTTCAACAAAAGTTGGATACATACAACATTCACAACTACCCACATATATATTACATCAGAATGTAGCTCCGATCCATACAAATTATAAAGTTTGGTTTCATGTTTTTGTTGCTGAATCCGAATAATGACCCCATGTCGTCCACGCTCAAATGTGTGATGCTCTATTCCTCTGAGCTTTCATCCTCAAAAATGGAAACCAAATAAGAAACATGAAGAGAATAAACTTTAATTTGAAGTAAATACATCATTGAATCATAAGGCTCAGAATATATATAGGTTGCAAAATCCACAAATTGAATTATAAATTATTACCTTCAAGAAGGAAGAGTGCAATAATCACGTATAACAAGTTTAGTGTATCCAAGGTACTCCAATTGCTCTTCATAAATTTGTTTAGCAGAAGTAACCAAGAAAGAATCACATCGAGTCAACCTAATTAATTCCAATGTTGTAATATCAGCAAATCCAATAAGAAATTTTTTCAATTTCCTACAGAAATCAAGTATTAGGCATTCAAGAACTGAAAAACTAGCACTCCAATGCTCAAAATCTAACACTGCAATTTTCAAGTACTTTAGTTTGCAAAACTCATTCTCCGTTTTTTCCATTCCGAGCCACAGAAGGCTTTATGTTTCAATTTTAGAGCCTCAAGATTAGGCAATGTGGCAATAATGGCCATGCCATCCCATGGAAGGCATGCTCCTTCAAGTGTCAACTTCTGAGATTTGGTGGAAAAGATGTCGGAAGTCGAAAAGCATCCTGAAAATAATTTTTTTTTGCGGTAAATCAATTTTCAAGTTCTTGAATTGACGCAAATAGTAAAGAAAATCGAGCCAATGATGGGGCGAGAAACGGCCCTTACTTAAGAGCTCAGGCTTTGAAACAGAGATGATGTCAATGTAAATCCCAACTTACCATATTTGTTTTTCAGCTTTTCATTTTATGTATAAACTTTGGTAACAAAATATTCCTTTTTAACTTATTATTATTGTTGTTGTTGTTGTTGTTGTTGTTATTATTATTATTATTATTATTATTATTATTATCATCATCAATTGGACTCATTGCAAAATATTTTTTAACATTTTAATAATAAAAACAACGAAAACATTTTATTTTTATATTATTATAACAATTAAATTAGTGCACACAAAAACTTTTATATATTGCGCATACGTTTGTTTACATCATAAAAACAAAACTTAAATAATCCATACACTCATACAGTACCTGTTTTGTCACCCTCTGATCTTCACATCTCAATTTCAACCTATAACACTAACAATAAAAATCTATTAGTATATTAATAAAATAACTACTGAACGGAGTATAAATGAAGGTAAACAATTATTTGAAATATTAAATAACTAAGTTGAATCAATGTGGAGGAGATTTGTGTTTTTGTTTTCTCACAACATTTACTTGTATATTTTTGTCATAGGAAATCATATATGCATGGTACTATCCCTAGCAAAAACTTAATTGAGGCCTTATGTATTACAAAATTAGTCATGTGATGGCATGATGCACCAATGTAACTGATTGACTTAAATAAAAAAAAAAAAATATATATATATATATATATATATATATATATATATATATATATATATATATTAGTTCTCGAGCCAAATGTCTAACCAATTAGGGTAGGGGTTGCGCTCCATTTAATAGAGGTATCAGGTTCCATCCATCAAGCAAAATCAGCTTCATCTATACTTTCCTAGAAATAAGAAACATAATGATTATTGTTAGGCATTAAGTTACCATGATTTACCTCCTCTTACATGCTATGTTGGGGAGGGGCGTGAGGAGGCCTTATGATTGGAGATTCAACATTTTGGGAGTAGAAGAAACATGAAGGGGATAAATGAGAATAAAGTTGGAAGAAAATAACCAACCCACTCAATCACAAGGCAGGCTCAGAAACATTGCTATATATGTTGCAAATTAAATTATAAAATATTACCTTTGGGAGAGTATAAAATTCACGGAGAACAAGTTTATCGTTCCCAAGATCTCGCCACTCTTCTTGAAAACTTTTAACAGAAGCCACAAGGCGGGAGGGACAATCCATTAATTCAATTAACTGTAATGTGTTAATGTCACCAAAACCAGTTGGAAATTCCACCAAACGAGGACAGTAATGAAGAGATATGCGTTCAAGAATGGGGAAATGATCAGCATCCACACTCCAATGCTTGAGGGTTGGATGGTCAGTAACTTGCAAATACTTTAATTTGCAGAAGCCATTTCCTGTTGCTTTCCACTCTGGGCCACAGAAAGCATCCCCTCTCAATTTTAGAACCTCAAGGTTAGGCAATGTGTTAATAATGGCCATATCCTCCCATGAAAAATTTGTTCTTCTAAGGGTCAACTTCTTGAGATTTGGTGGAAAAGCTTTTAGAACTTTGCTGTCACATTTCGGAAACCATTGATCTCTTTCAAATTTTAAGTTCTCCAACTGATGCAAATTGAGAAGACCTTCCATTGAAATATGTGGTAGTAAACCCCAAGGTTTTTCACTTGAATGCATTTTGTAATAAGGGTCATAATCCATTAAGTGAATCCCAAGTTCCTTCACGTTCGGAATCCCTTTGAAGTCTGGCTCAGTTTGCAAACGTAGAGGTAGACCCAACCAAAATAGAGTTTGCAGATTTCCTTGAACCAACTTTGGGAGATCGAGGTACCCAAGACTCCCGGGGGAGAAATAAACATGCCTTATTTGTGGCATACCCAAAATATTATTTGGTGAAAAAGAATCACAAGGACTATCAAGAATGATAGTTTGCAAGCATCGAAGCTTCCGCCACTGGTAATCAATAGTAAATATAGATTCCAGACTAATCTTTAGGGCTAAGTATCTCAAATGAACAAGATTCACTATTTCCTTTGGTAGGTAATTTAGAATATGGTACCTTATGCTCAACACCCTTAGCAGTTTAGAATAGGGAGGTATTACGGAATTGCCGTAAGCACTAAAGCCAGAATTACGAGGAAAATATAGAAAAGAACAAAAGAACGCCATTCATGGGATGTGTAAGTCATATACCTTGATCGACTGACGGCCCAACGGCAAGCTTTTCGGTCCAAGCTGCTTGCTGCTAATCCAACACCAAGCTCATGCACATTATTATTCTCATTTATAACACCCAAAAGCTTCTCCTTCTCAGCCTCTCTTAAGCTAAAGCTATGCAGCACATCATGGACCTTACAATACTTGATTTTGTTGCCAAAACTACTCCACTTATCAACTTGAACTAGACCTCTGTCCACAAGATCCTGTAAGTAATCATATGCCACTTTTTCCATGCTTTTATTCAATTCTAACTTTAAGAATCCCTCTGCAATCCATAACTTAATCAACTTTTTAGCTATAATCACAATATCTTCTGGGAAACCCCCAAAGTACAAAAAACAAGCTTTCAAATGCGGAGACAAGTTATTGTAACTCAGTGAGAGCATTTTTGAAAGTTTCTTTTCGGGATCAGTATTAAGCAATAGATCCAAATTTGCAACATCCTCCCACTGATTTAGTGATGGCTTGTTGGATGAGGAGGAAAGAAGCCCAGCAACCACTATAATTGTTAGAGGTAATCCTTGGCATTTTTCAACAATAAGTCTACCAACTTTCTCAAATTCAAGAGGAAATTTTTTTTTTCTACAAATACTTTCTTGTAAAATAAATCCCAACTTTCATTGAAATTTAAGAATCGCATGGAATGAAGATTGTTACCAGCAGAACTAACATAGTCAGCCACCTGTTTGAGCCGTGTAGTCAGCAATATTCGACTTCCATTGAAATCTTCTGAGAAACATCTATGAATGTCATCCCATGCTTGAGTGCTCCATATATCATCTATGACAATGAGATACCTTTGACCCAACAACTTTTTGCGTAGTTGACTTGCTAGATAATAGACATCTTGGTTGGTGTCATTAGAACCGAGAAGGCCACATAGCATTTCTCTAAGATTGTGTTGCTGAGATACAGTGGTCCATTCTAGAATGTCAAAATAAGCAATTACGGCTTCATCATTGTAGACTCTTTGAGCTAAAGTAGTCTTGCCAATGCCTCCCATCCCTGTGATTGAGATGACTTCCAGGTTTTCTGAATCTGAAATGAGCTTGCGCTTGATGGTTTCAAACTCATCGTCGCATCCTACCATTACATTGTTGGGCTCTGAAGAACGTTTGGAGGAGCTATCAGCTTTGATATTCTGTATTGCTGAGTTTCTTGTTGGCTGCTCTACGGAGTGATTGCGATTGAGATTGCTCTCAATCTGCCGAATCCTCCGTTGAAGTGATTCAATGTCTCCCGTTACTTGTTGCAAGGTCTGATGAAGACTCTCACAAGGCTCAACAGGGGCATCTTCCTCGTTGTAGAGTTGATATAATTGTAATTCAATTTTGCTCTCCGCTTCAGCAGCTACATCTCTGATCTCTGTCTCCAAGCCTCTCCATGATGGGCAGTTGATGTTGTTCTTCTGAGAATGCTCCAAAAAGGTTTGCAAGAATCGGAGCTTCTTACACAAAGATTCGATCATTATTCTTTCTCTGTCATCAACACTAAAACAAGGAAGAGGTTGTAGAAAATAGAAGTGTATTGTATTTAGTAAATTGACAAGAGAAATAGACATTATACTGAAGGAAGATTGATCGATCGAACACAGCGAAGGAAATGTTTAAGAAACTCAGAAATTAAAGCTTAGAAGGGAAAACTCTAGTCTTCTAATGAAGTCTACCGACAGTGTGGACACGTGTGTAGTAGGTAAAGAGGGATTAAATTATATATGATGAAGTATATGGTAACAGCTGGCCAGGCCTGTAAATGCGGTGGATGCATCATGGTGTAAAGGGATTTGACAAAAGTTTATTAGTGGAGTAAGAAACACAAGAATTATTTCGTGCGACTTATTCATGTGGGTGACATTATTATTTAATTTATTAATCTTTATAGCTGTGTAAATAAATAAGTGGTCACAACTTTTGTTTTGAGTTGAAATAAGGAAAAAGATACTTTTAGTCTTGAATTATTTCACTTGTAAGTTCGGTCTTATAATTTAATTTGGAAAAAATACACTTTTTCTCCTGAACTATATGCTTATAACACTTTTTCTCTTAAATTATTCATGTATCAATATTTGCCTTCTCAATTATATTAAAAGTGACGGTTTTTATTCATTTTATTGTTAAAAGGACATTTTTACTCTTAAAAAAAGTATTTCATTTATTTTTCTTCTCCAATAAATTATTGCTTATATGTAGGTATGTGTATGGTTCGATACAAACCTAATCGAACCGAAATATTAGTGACGGTTTTGGTTACGATTCAGAACTGATATAAAATAAAATAAAATAATTGTTGAATCCGGTTCACCATTCTTGGAAATGAAAAATCGGAACGGGAACCTTTTAGGAAGGTTCCAGTTTCAGTTTGAAGCGCCAGTTCGATTCCGGTTCACTGTTCTTGGAAATGATAAATCAGAATGGGAACCTTATAGGAAGGCTCCAATTTCGGTTTGAAGCGCCAGTTCAAAATTTATTTATTTATGTAAATTCTATTTTTTATTTTTAAAATAATCTAAATTTAACAATTATTTATTAGTATTCTTTTTTACGGCTCTAAATCGTAACCAGAACCATCCCTAATGTTTCGATTCGATTGCTATAGTGTTCGATTAAGTTCGAATCAAACCGTGACCATCTATACATATAAGCAATAATTTGTTGGAGAAGAAAAATAAAGGGAAAATTGTAATTTTTGCCCCTCCATAATATGCCAATTATCAATGTCACCCCTGAATTATTAGTGGTGTAAATGTTGCCCCTCAATTTTAAAAAATGGTACATATATTGCCCATCCCGTACCGACCGGAGGGGCAATATTTACACCACGGGAGAGACAATATATGTAGGCACCGACCCGTACCTACAGGTTTCCACCGGAAATCAGTTTTCCATCCTGGCCAGTGGTCCATTTCCGGCCACTAGCCATGGTTCCACAGTTTTGCGGCGTGTAACTCATTTTCAGAAAACGACTTCTGGAAAATTTTTCCAGAAGTTGTTTTCCGGAAAATTGGCACCATTTTCCTTGGTCAAGGGAAATTGTTTTCCATTGACCACATTTTCCAAGCACTTCCAAACAAAGGAAACCGGGAAAATGATACACATTTTCCAAGCACTCTCAAACAAAGGAAACTGGGAAAATAATTTCCGTAAATCAATTTCCGGATTTCCAAACACACCCTAATTGAATTGCAAAATGAATCCACAGTAGAAAATGAATTGAAGCCCCCAATAGACAAAACAAAAACCTAACCGCTGAATCATATCCGAGCCTGAATTAGTCATCATGAGATGGCATGCAAGGGATACAACAAGCTAAGTACAAAATTAAAGAGGACTTATCAAAACAAATTAAAAACGTCATACCCCATAAGTTCTTCCCATATATAACATGTTGAAGCCATTTAGTTCTTGAGTTCATAAGGAAATATATGCACCAATGTTGTTGATCATATCGACTTAAATCAGCAAAAATTAAATCTAGTTCTCGAGTCAAATATACTAACCAATTGGGATAGGGGTTGCGCTCCATTTAGTACAGCTGTAAGGTTTCCATCCATCAAACAAAAGCAGCCTAGCTCATCTATAGTTATGTTCCTAGAAATAAGAAACATATATGATTGTTAGTCACTAAAATTGTCGTAATTTACCTCCTCTCACATGCTCAGTCGAGACGGGACGTGAGGACCGTTAGAGTTATAAATTCAACATTTTGGGAGTAAAAGAAACATGAAAGGAATAAATGAAAATAAAGTTGAAAGAAAATAACCAACCCACTAAATCACAAGGCAGGCTCAGAAATATTACAAGGCCGTTGCAAATTAAATTAGAAAATATTACCTTTGGGACAGTATGTATAAATTTCACGGAGAACAAGTTTATCGTCCCCAAGATCTCGCCGCTCTTCTTGAATTTTTTTAGCAGAATTCACAAGGCTGGAGCAACAACTCTTTAGATCAATTAACTGCAATGTGTCAATCTCACCAAAACCAGTTGGAAATTCCACCAAATCAGGACAGAGATAAAGAAATATGCATTCAAGAATGGGGAAATGATCAGCATCCACACTCCAATGCTTGAGACTTAAAAGGCTATTAACTTCCAAATACTTTAATTTGCAGAAGCCATTTCCTGTTGTTTTCCACTCTGGGCCACAGAAAGCATCCTCTCTTAATTTTAGAACCTCAAGGTTAGGCAATGTGCTAATAATGGGCATATCCTCCCATGAAAAATTTGTTCTTATGAGGGTCAACTTCTTGAGATTTGGTGGAAAAGCTTTTAGAACTTTGTTGTCACATTTCGGAGACCATCGATCTCTTGCAAATTTTAAGTTCTCCAGCTGATGCAAATTGAGAAGACCTTCCATTGAAATAGGTGGTCGTAAATCCCAAGTTTTTTTACTTAAAGAAGGCATTTTATAATGACCGTCATAGCCCATTAAGTGAATCCCAAGTTCCTTAATATTTGGAATCGCTTTGAAGTCTGGCTCAGTTTGCAAACGTTTGGGTAGACTCAACCAAAATAGAGTTTGTAGATTTCCTTGAACCAACTTTGGGAGATGGTGGTAATAAAGAGTCTCGGGGGAGAAATGAACATGCCTTATTTGTGGCATATCCAAAATATTATTTGGTGAAAAAGAAGGCCAATGACTATTAGTAATGATGACAGTCTGCAAACATCGAAGCTTACACCATTGGTAATCATTAATAGATGCCCTCTGGTAAAGGGATAGGGCTAAGTATCTCAAATGAACAAGATCCTCTATTTCCCTTGGTAGGTGATTTAGATTACATTTCCTTATGTTCAACACCCTTAGCAGTTTAGAATAGGGAAGTATTCTGGAATTGTTGCAGGAAACACCGAGAATAGAATGATGAGGAAGATGTAGAAAAGAACGCAATTCATGGGATCGACTAATTGGAGTAATTGGCTCAGCCTGTATATGTATTAATTGATAACTGACGACCCGACGGCAAGCTTTTCGGTCCAAGCTGCTTGTTGCTAATCCAACATTGTTTTTCTCATTTATAACACACAAAAGCTTCTCCCTCTGAGCCTCTCTCAAGCTAAAGCTATGCAGCACATCATGGAGCTTACAATACTTGATTTTGTTGTCAAAACTACTCCACTTATCAATTTGAACTAGACCTCTGTCCACAAGATCCTGTAAGTAAGCATATGCCACTTCTTCCATGGTCTTATTCAACTCAAACTTTAAGAATCCCTCTGCAATCCATAGCCTAATCAACTTTTTCACTTTAATCACACTATCTTCTGGGAAAACACCAAAATATAAAAAACAAACTTTCAAATGCGGAGGCAAGTGGTTGTAACTTAGTGAGAGCATTTTTGAACATTTCTTTTTGGAATCAGTGTTAAGCAATAGATCCAAATTTGCAATAACATTCTCCCACTGATTTGGTGATGGCTTGTTGGATGAGGAAGAAAGAAGCCCAGCAACCACTATAATTGTTAGAGGTAATCCTTGACATTTTTTAACAATATCTCTACCAATTTTTTCAAATTCAAGAGGGAATTTTTTTTCTACAAATACTTTGTTGTAAAATAAATTCCAACTTTCATTGAAATTTAAGAATCGCATGGAATAAAGATTGTTACCAGAACTAACATAGCCAGCCACCTGTTTGAGCCGTGTAGTCACCAATATTCGACTCCTATTGAAATCTTCTGGAAAACATCTTTGAATGCCATCCCACGCTTGAGTGCTCCATATATCATCTATGACAATGAGATACCTGTGACCCAACAATTTTTGGCGTAGTTGACTTGCCAGATAAGAGACATCTGGGTTGTTGTCATTAGAACCGAGAAGCTCACGGAGCATTTCTCTAAGATTGTGTTGTTGAGATACAGTAGTCCATGCTCGACTGTCAAAATAAGCAATTGCTGCTTCATCATTGTAGACTCTTTGAGCTAAAGTAGTCTTGCCGATGCCTCCCATCCCTGTGATTGAGATGATTTTCAGGTTATTTGAATCTGAAATGAGCTTGTTCTTGATGGTTTCAAACTCATCGTCGCATCCTACCATTGCATTCTTGGGCTCTGAAGAACGTTTGAAGGAGCTATCAGCGTTGATATTCTGTATTGCTGGGTTTCTTGTTGGCGGCTCTACAGAGTGATTGCGATTGCGATAGCTCTGAATCTGCAGAATCCTCCGTTCAAGTGATTCAATGTCTCCAGTTACTTGTTGCAAGGTCTGGTGAAGACTCTCACAAAGCTCAACAGGGGCCTCCTCCTCGTTGTAGAGTTGATATAAGTCTGATTCAATTTTGCTCTCTGCTTCAGCAGCTACATCTCTGATCTCTGTCTCCAAGCGATTCCATGCCGGGCAGTTGATGCTGTTATCTGGAGAATCCTCCAAAAAGGCTTGCAAAAATCGGAGCTTCTTACACAAAGATTGGATGGTTATTATTTGTCTATCATCGACATTCAAACAAGGAAGGGGTTGTAGAAAATGGAAGTCTATTGTATTTAGTAAAGTGACAAGAGAAATAGCCATTATTTTGAAGGAAGATTGATCGAACACAGCGAAGGAAATAATGTTTAAGAAACTCAGAATATAATCTCTCTATCTCAAGAGAAACTCAGAATATAATCTATCTCAAGAGATGCATCCAACAGAAGATAAATTAAAGCTTGACGGGTAAACTCCAAGTTTTCTAATGAAGTCTACCGACAGTGTGGACACGTGTGTAGTAGGTAATAATTAAAGAGGGATTAAATTATAAATGATTAAGTATATTAAATTATACTCCGTAAATGATTAAGTGTGGACAGCTGGCCTGTAAATGTGGAGGATGCATCATGGTTAAGTACTTAAGTGTATGTGTAAAGGGATTAGACAAAAGTTTATTAGTGGAGTGTTGGACACAATAATTATTTCGTGCCAATTATTCATGTGAGTCATATTATTTACTTTATTTTTTATTTTTTGAAAAAATATTATTTACTTTATTAATCTTTTGAAAGTAATGATTTTCAAGCATCCATAGAGTATCAAATCACAGTATAAGTTTTAATTATTGTTTCACTGAGGATGACTCTTATAATGACAGGAATTGATGCTTGGTAGAGTTAAGCATAAGTTAAAACTACTCTTTTAGAAGCTAACTAGGCCTATTGTTAATGAGTTTGGCTGATATGATTTAACAAATAGCAAATAAGACAAGTAAAACAAAGGACCGAGACTTAGTTGATTCAAGCTAAAATGCCAAATATTAAACTAAAGATCAATGAATTAAAACAAGATATAGGGTAAGTGAGATGCACAAAAGTGTCTAAATACCACTATCCTAGCTATTTGGACTTGCAACCTCACCTTGAACTCCACTCTCATGGCAATTCAACCCAAAGTTGCCCATTCAAGAACACACGACTCAAGGGCAGACGAGAAACTAGTTGCCGGTATTAGCACGTGAGCTACTTGATTTGCTGACCTCTTCACATGGTGAACAGACACGTTCCTAATGTCCCTAGCAATCATACGATATTGCCTAATAATTAAACCCACAAGTCCGATGAAACCGGATTATAATTGACATAAAAATTTAAACAACCCGACTCTATTATAATATTGTTGTCAGCACAATCCTTTAGCTAGGCTAGCGCTTCCTTAATCGCCATTGCTTCTGCCAGATACGGATCCCGACCACACATCAAAAAACCACACCGACGGGCTGCTACAAACCGACCACCGTGATCACGCAACACCACTCCATAGCCCGCCCCATCTGCAAAAACTGCAGCGTCCACATTGCATTTTAGAGTATTAACTGGCGGTGGTTTCATGTTTTTGTTGTTGAATCTGAGTAATGACCCCATGTCGTCCACGCTCAGATGTGTGATGCTCTATTCCTCTGAGCTTTCATCCTCAAAAATGGAAACCAAATAAGAAACTTGAAGAGAATAAACTTTAATTTGAAGAAAATACTTCATTGAATCATACGGCTCAGAATATAGGTTACAAAATACACAAATTAAATTATAAAATATTACCTTCAAGGAAGGGTGCAATAATCACGGATAACAAGTTTAGTGTATCAAGGCACTCCAATTTCTCTTCATGAATTTGTTTAGCAAAAGTAACAAGGGAAGAATCACATCGAGTTAACTCAATAATTAACTGCAATGTTGTAATATAAGCAAATCCAATAAGAAATAAATTTCCTACAGAAATCAAGTATTAGGCATTCAAGAACTAGAAAACTAACACTCCAATGCTCGAAATCTAACACAGCAATTTTCAAGTACTTTAATTTGTAAAATTCATTCTCCGTTGTTTTCCACACCGAGCCACAGAAGGCTTTATGTTTCAATTTTAGAGCCTCAAGGTTAGGCAATGTGGCAATAATGGTCATGTCATCCCATGGAAGGCATGTTCCTGCTGGGAAAAATCCCACTTCCTGTGACAATCAAAATCACAGACCCGACATGGTACACAAATACGAGATAATACACAATAGCCCAAAAATAAATATGAACACAAGGAACACAAGATTTACGTGGAAAACCCCAAAACCACGGGGAAAAACCACGGGCCACCAACAACAAACAATTTCACTATCACAAATCTTGGGTACAAAGTTTTAGGCTACCACATGAGCCATACATCCACAAATCATCAAATATATCAACTCCTAGGCCAAAACATTCTTCCACATTCACAGGCTAAACATAATAATATCTCGTACTCAAAATATTCAACCACCACTAATATGATAAAAATGAATACAAGTAGTACGAGAATATCCAAAAGATGCCTGGAATAAATACAAGCTGACCTCAAATATTTGATGAAGATGGTACCCAAGATCTTAGGCAAACTCCATGGCAAAATAGCACCAAAATGAAGAAGAAAGAAGGATGCTCCTTCAACTACTGCGTACTGTCGAAATGGAATGAGAGAAAAGTGAATTTTCTTCCACTGTCTTCTACTTTACTCTGCTGCCGAAAAGATGAGTAAAAATGAATGAATGGGAAAACAAAATAATTCCCCTTTTCTTGAAAAAAGGTGTCTTGAGCCTTTCACCAACATTTTTTTTTATATTTTATATTTTATTGTTTTTGTTTTGTTGCGTTTTGTCCTTCCACATGGAGGGACCCAACAAATCTCCCCCAACCGACTATGTGGAAGACATCGCCATCCCAGCGATAGAGCAACAAACCTCAAACTTCCCTCTTGGCAAAGCTTTAGTCATCATGTCTGACCCATTATCATCAGTATGAATCTTTTCAAGTTCAAGCATCTTGCATTCCAAGATATCTCTAATCCAATGATATCTTGTGTCAATATGTTTTGACCTGTAATGAAACGTAGAGTTCTTTGTAAGATGAACTGCACTCTGACTATCACAATAGAGCACATACCTGTCTTGAACAAACCCGAGCTCCTGAAGAAACTTCTTCATCCATAGCATTTCTTTACTGGCCTCAACAGATGCTATGAACTCAGCTTCAGTGGTAGACAAAGCAACACACTTTTGCAACCTTGATTGCCATGAAACTGCTCCCCCTGCATAGGTAATCAAATAACCTGAAGTAGATTTCCTGGTGTCAATGTCTCCGGCCATATCTGAATCAGTGTACCCGGTAAGAATAGGTTTCCCTATACCAAAACACAAACTCAAACTTGAAGTACCCCGAAGATATCTTAGAATCCACTTAACAGCATCCCAATGTTCTCTCCCTGGATTTGAGAGAAATCTGCTAACAACACCCACTGCATGAGCAATATCTGGTCTCGTACATACCATGGCATACATCAAACTACCAACAGCTGAAGAATAAGGAACTCTTTGCATTTCTTCCTTGTCTTTCTCACTAGAAGCACATTGCTTCTTGCACAACTTGAAATGCATATCAAGAAGTGTACTGACTGATTTAGCTTCATTCATACTAAATCTCTCAAGAACTTTCTCAATGTATTTCTCTTGAGATAACCACAACTTCTTGTTCTGCCTGTCACGGATGATCTTCATCCTAAGAATTTGCTTTGCTGGCCCCATGTCCTTCATAGAAAAGGACTTACTCAACTCTTGTTTCAACTCTTGAATTCTTGAGGTATTGCGACCAACAATCAACATATCATCAACATAAAGCAGCAGTATAACAAAGTCATCATCAGAATACCTGTTCACAAAAACACAGTGGTCTGAAGAAGTCTTCTTGTACCCATGCTTACTCATAACAGAAGTAAACTTTTTGTACCACTGCCTCGGAGCTTGCTTCAAACCATACAAACTCTTCTTCAATCTGCAAACATAATCCTCTTTTCCTTTGACCTTGAAACCCTCAGGCTGCTCCATATATATCTCCTCATCCAAATCACCATGGAGAAAAGCTGTCTTCACATCCATCTGCTCAATTTCTATATCCAAACGAGCTGCTAGTCCCAACACAACTCTGATGGAAGAGAATTTCACAACAGGAGAGAAAATCTCATCAAAATCAATACCTTTCTTCTGGCTGAAACCCTTCACCACCAATCTAGCTTTGAACCGTGGAACTGAAGTGCCCTCTTCATGTTTCACTCTGTAGACCCACCTGTTTTTCAAAGCTTTCCTGTTCTTTGGTGCCCTCACCAACTCAAATGTATCATTTGCATATAAGGAGTTCATCTCATCCTGCATAGCCTCAAGCCATTGCCTCTTTTGCTCACTCTCCATAGCTTCTTCATAAGACTCAGGTTCTCCCCCGTCAGTCAAAAGCACATACTGACTGGGAGAATAACGAGTAGATGGTCTCCGTTCCCTATCAGACCTTCTCGGAAGATCAACTGGAACCTGCGAAGGAACTTCTTGTTCCTGGTGCACAACACCATCAACATGACCATCTGCATCAACTGTATCACCCTGATAGTCCGGTACAGGATCACCATTCTGACCATTTTCCTGAACCTCATAAACATCATCTGTATCTCTGCGGGAAACTGGCTCAATGTCAACCAAACTTCCACTATCACGAGATTCTGGCTTTTTCACTTTGTCAATATCTTCAATGGTTTGATTTTCAAAGAACACTACATCACGGCTTCTGACTAGCTTCTTCTCAACTGGATCATACAGCCTGTAGCCAAATTCATCAAATCCATAACCAATGAAGATGCACTGTCTAGTCTTCGAATCCAACTTAGATCTCTCATCTCTTGGAACATGCACAAATGCCTTGCAACCGAAGACTCTGAGGTGATCATAAGAAACATCATTTCCACACCAAACTTTATCAGGAACTTCATTTTTCAAAGCAATAACAGGAGATAAGTTGATAACATGAACAGCTGTGGAAACTGCCTCAGCCCAAAAGGAACTAGGCAACTTTGCATCATCAAGCATACATCTGACTCTCTCCATAATTGTCCGGTTCATCCTTTCTGCTAAGCCATTTAATTGAGGAGTCTTAGGAGGAGTTTTCTGATGCCTAATACCGTACCTTCTGCAGTACTCATCAAACGGTCCACAATATTCACCGCCATTATCAGTACGGATGCACTTCAATTTCTTCCCTGTCTGTCTCTCAACAAGGGCATGAAACTCTTTAAATACACCAAGCACATCACTTTTGTGCTTCAAAGTGTAGACCCAGAGTTTCCTAGAATAGTCATCAATAAAGGTTACAAAGTAAACTGCACCTCCGAGTGACCTAACCTTCATTGGTCCACACACATCAGAATGTATCAACTCAAGTGGCTCTGACTTTCTTGAAGGAGGATGGCTCATGAAAGAAACCCTTCTCTGTTTTCCAGCCAAGCAGTGAACACACTTGTCCAATCTAGCTTCTTTAACCCCAGAAAGCTTACTCTTCTTGGCAAGGTAATCAATCCCCTTCACACTCATGTGACCAAGTCGTTTATGCCACAATTCTGATGCACATTCTTTTTCTACAACATTCACTGAATCATCAGAAACAGAACTTTGCAAAGAGTACAAGTTAGAAGACTTGTTACCTCGTGCAACAACCAGTGAGCCTTTGGTGATCTTCCAATGCCCATCACCAAAGAAACAACAGAAACCATCATCATCAAGTTTTCCTGTAGAAATAAGATTCAGTCTGATATCTGGTGCATGCTTGACATCTTTAAGTACCAACTTTGTGCCATTGCTTGTCTCCAAACAAACCGTACCGGTACCCGTCACCTTCACCTGACCATCATCACCCATTCTGAGCTCTCCAAAGTCACCTGGAGTATATGAAGTGAAAAATTCCTTCCTTGGTGTAACATGGTAGGCTGCACCTGAATCCACAATCCAAGTTGTCTCATGGCATGCAACGTTGATGGCGTTATCATCACAAGCAACAAGTAAATCTGTTCTAACTGTTGCAACATGATTCCCGGTGTCACCATCTTTATTGTCTTGCTTCTTTTCCCTTTTCCATTTGAAGCAATATTTCTTGATGTGTCCTTTCTTACCACAATAATGACATTCAAGATCCTTGTACCTTGACCTTGACTTGCTTCTACTTTTATCTCTACCCCTCTGACCCTTTTGCTTGTTTCTCTCCCTATCATCTGTAACCAAAATATCTGACTGCGAAGTAGAAGTGTCTTGAGATCTTCTTCTTGCTTCTTCATTCAAGATACCACTCTTTACATATTCCATGGTTACAACACCGTTGGGAGCTGAATTGGTCAAAGAAACCCGAAATGTTTCCCAAGAATCTGGTAGAGTATTAAGCAACCAGAGACCAAGTACCTCATCCTCAAATTTGATGCCCATACCAGACAACTGATCAAGAACGCCCTGAAAATCATTAACATGATCATTGATCAATGTACCTTCCCTGTATCTTATATTCATCATCTGTTTCAGCAAAAACAATTTGTTATTGCCTGTCTTAGAAGCATACAGGGTCTCAAGTTTATTCCATAGGCTCCTGGCATGTGTCTCATTAATAATGTGGTTCAAAACATTATCTTCAACCCACTGTCGAATATAACCACAAACTTGTTGGTGTTCAAAGTCCCACTCCTCATCTGACATATTTTCAGGCTTTGCACTTGCAAACACAGGTAGATGTAACTTTTTCACAAACAGGAGATCCTTCATTTTGGCCTTCCAAATGTGATAATTTTTACCATTCAATCGTACCATATTACTCGTATTTGCCTCCATTTCAAATATACCAAATTAACAACCAGGGCTCTGATACCACTTTGTTGGGAAAAATCCCACTTCCTGTGACAATCAAAATCACAGACCCGACACGGTACACAAATACGAGATAATACACAATAGCCCAAAAATAAATATGAACACAAGGAACACAAGATTTACGTGGAAAACCCCAAAACCACGGGGAAAAACCACGGGCCACCAACAACAAACAATTTCACTATCACAAATCTTGGGTACAAAGTTTTAGGCTACCACATGAGCCATACATCCACAAATCATCAAATATATCAACTCCTAGGCCAAAACATTCTTCCACATTCACAGGCTAAACATAATAATATCTCGTACTCAAAATATTCAACCACCACTAATATGATAAAAATGAATACAAGTAGTACGAGAATATCCAAAAGATGCCTGGAATAAATACAAGCTGACCTCAAATATTTGATGAAGATGGTACCCAAGATCTTAGGCAAACTCCATGGCAAAATAGCACCAAAATGAAGAAGAAAGAAGGATGCTCCTTCAACTGCTGCGTACTGCCGAAATGGAATGAGACAAAAGTGAATTTTCTTCCACTGTCTTCTACTTTACTCTGCTGCCGAAAAGATGAGTAAAAATGAATGAATGGGAAAACAAAATAATTCCCCTTTTCTTGCTCACAACTGCCGAGACACACAAACACAAACATGGAATTAATTTGAGTTGAAAAAAGGTGTCTTGAGCCTTTCACCAACATTTTTTTTTTATATTTCATATTTTATTGTTTTTGTTTTGTTGCGTTTTGTCCTTCCACATGGAGGGACCCAACAGTTCCTTGAAGTGTAACTTCTTGAGATTTGGTGGAAACAATGTTGGAAGTCGGAAGGCATCTTGAAAATGAATTATTTGTGGCACATTAATTTTCAAGTTCTGCAACCATTGCAAATCGACAAGATCATTAAGCGAACTATGTTGCTGTGAAGCATCCTTAGGTAAAAGCTTAGGATCCGAAACAGGGGTGATGTCAATGTAAATCCAAGTTTCTTCACATTTGGAATATTTATGATGTTTTGACTGCTTGGCCAAAGCTCAGGACGGTGATATAAGCAAGATATAGCTTCCAGTTTTGTTCGAACTCCGCATGGAAGATATAGGGATGACTTACTAAAGCCTTGCCTGGTTGCTGATGATGTTGTTCTTGTGAGATTCCTCCAAAAAGCCTTGCAAATTTCGAATCTTTTCACACAAAGATTCCACCATTTCTGTATCATCAAAAATCAAACACGGAAGAGGTTGTAGAAAATGGAACTGTATTGTATTTAGTAGAGAAATGATATGAGCGAAAGCCATTGAAGATAGATAGATGTTTCAAAAACTCAGAATCTCAAAGAGATAAAGCAAGCTAAGAATGGATTTTCTTTCATCAATCCTAATACTACTTTTCCTTGAGCCACCATTGTGAGTGTGAACAAAATTCCAATGAAGTCTAGGGACAGTATGGATCAAATTGCAAATTATCAAGTATACTGCTAGTCTAGAACTTAATTATCTCTCCGCTAATAAAGTTTCTTGTAGTCGAAGATCAGTTTAAATGAATCGTTACTCTAATAAAATTAATATTGGCTTCGCCCGGACTCAAACCGGAGACCTAGCTTCAGTGTGTTAGACTGACGTGATAACCAACTACACCACGAAACCATTTGTTTTGTTTCGTTACAGATATTTATACCATCAAGATGAGTTCAGAGGTGTGTTGTGCGTTTTGGTTAGTATATACGGAGTACTTAATAAATATTAAAGGATGTGTTTGGTTCATGAGTTTAGCTATTATGAATGAGAATCAATGTTTGGTTGATAGGTTTCTAGAAAACTACTATGTGATCTGATTACCCCCCTAATTAGAAAACTCATTCCTAATAAAATAAGGGTTTCATTCCATTATTCTCCCTCCTAATTGGTAATTTGATTTTTAAGTTTGGTTTAGTACTTTTAGATTTTTATTTTTATTTTTATTTCTTGTATTTTTAAAACATTTATTCTCATTATAGGATCATATATAACAAAACAACAATATTGGTAATCATTCTAATTCCACCCTACTACCAAATTAAACATGCAAAATACTTTCACCAAAACCCATTACCATTATCCAGTATTTGATTCCCATTCCGATTTCGATTTCAATGTGCGAACCAAACACACCCTAAATTATAAATCATATGCATAAATTATTTAAATAATTAAAATGAAAATTTGATCAACTCATTAAAAAAAAAGTAACACAAGGCAAAATAGGATAGGTAATCATTTGAATTTAACATTACTTATTTAATCTAGAATTCTTTTCATTTGAATTTAACATTTACCTATTTAATCTAGAATTCTTTTCTTATATATATATATATATAAAACTTCAAATGAAAGTTTTATTATTATTATTATTATTATTATTATTATTATTATTATTATTATTATTATTATTATAACTGGAGAAAGCTAAATGTGGGTTAATCATGAGTATTTGTTGTTACACTTTTTAAGATAACAACAAACATTATTTCAAAAGTTTTTTTCAAAAAAATTATTTCAAAAGTTAAGAAACAAACAAGCATGTGCACATGCACGGATGCATATATACGTGTACAAACTAACAAACCGAACATAAATTTGACTTAAGATAAGATACAAATTATGAAAAAATAGTGATATTACAAACCAAACATTTCAAAATTAAAAAACATATACGTGTACAAACATAACATAAACATGACTTAAAAGGAGATACAAGTTAAAGGAAGAAAAAGTAATAATATTGCACACCAAACAAGTAAAGCAGAAACTATATAGGTATGTAGCTATCTTTCCAAATTGCAATTCCACACGCACAGTGCAAATAAAGCCCAAAGGTCATTTGTTGGGATCATGGCATCACCTGGTAAAATTAATCCAAATGTTGTGTACCTCTTCATAAACAAATAAATAAATCAATCAATCAATAAATAAATAAATAAATAAATAAATAAATATATATATATATATATATATATATATATACACACACACACGCACGCACAACTTCACCAAACCTTTTATTAGTAAGATTAACGACTCTGATCTGCTACGACAATACATACATGACTAAAGTCTACACAAATTATTATTATTATTATCAACTAGACTCATTGCAAAATATTTTCTAACATTTTAATAATAATAACAACAACAACATTTTATTTTTATATTATTATAACAATTAAATTGGTACACTTTATTGTGCATAGGTTTTGTTTACATCATAAAAACAAAACTTAAATAATGAATATAGTCCGTAATTTATTTTCCAAACTTTTATGTTCACAAATACATCACACTCATATATACAGTACCTGTTTTGTCACCCTCTGATCTTCACCTCTCAATTTCAACCTATAACATTAACAATAAAAATCTATTAGTATATTAATAAAATATATACGGATCGGAGTATAAATGAAGGTAATAAAAAAGAAATTGAAATATTAAATAATAACTAAGTTGAATGAATGTGGAGGAGATTTGTGTTTTTGTTTTCTCACAACATTGACTTATATATTTCTGTCATAAGAAATCATATGCATGGTACTATATATCCCTAGCAGAAACAAAATTGAGGCCGAATGTATATTACAAAATTAGTCATGAGATGAAATGCAAGGGATACAACAAGCTAAGTACAAAATTAAAGAAGACTTGCCAATTGAAGCAGATCAAAACAAATTAAAACCGTCGTTATTCCAAAATCTAACATGTTGAAGTCATTCAGTTCTTGAGTTCATAAGGAAGTATATGCACCACCAATGTAACTGATCGATTTAAATCAAGAAAAATTAAAACTAGTTCTTGAACCAAATGTCTAACCAATTGGGGTAAGGGTCGCATGCGCTCCATTTAGTAGAGGTATCAGGTTCCATCCATCAAGCAAAATCAGCTTCATCTATACTTTCTTAGAAATAAGAAACATAATGATTATTGTTAGCCATTAAGTTACCATGATTTACCTCCTCCCACATGTTTTATCGTGGGTGGGGCATGAGGAGCGCTTAGGATTAGAGATTCAACATTTTTGGAAGTAGAAGAAACATGAAGGGAATAAATGAGAATAAAGTTGGAAGAAAATAACCAACCCACTGAATCACAAGGCATGCTCAGAAACATTGCTAGGTTGCAATTAAATTAGAAAATTTTACCTCTGGCTCTGGGAAAGTATACAATTCACGGAGAACAAGTTTATCGTCTCCAAAATCCCGCCGCTCTTCTTGAATATTTTTAGCAGAAGTCACAAGGCTGGAGGGACAATGCTTTAAATCAATTAACTGCAATGTGTTAATGTCACCAAAACCAGTTGGAAATTCCACCAAAAGATGACAAGAATTAAGAGATATGCATTCCAGAATGGGGAAATGATCAGCATCCACACTCCAATGCTTGAGGGTTGAATGTTTAGTAACTTCCAAATACTTTAATTTGCAGAAGCCATTTCCTGTTGCTTTCCACTCAGGGCCACAGAAAGCATCCTTTCTCAATTTTAGAACCTCAAGGTTAGGCAATGTGTTAATAATGACCATATCCTCCCATGAAAAATTTGTTCTTGTGAGGGTCAACTTCTTGAGATTTGGTGGAAAAGCTTTTAGAAGTTTGCTGTCACATTTCGGAGAAGATTGATTTCTTTCAAATTTTAAGTTCTCCAGCTGATGCAAATTGAGAAGACCTTCCAATGAAATAGGTGGTAGTAAATCCCAAGTTTCTTTACTTAAATAAGACATTTTGAAATAAGAGTACTTATAGCCCATTAAGTAAATCCCAAGTTCCTTCACGTTTGGAATCCCTTTGAAGTCTGGCTCAGTATGTAAACGATGAGGTAGACTCAACCAATATAGAGTTTGTAGATTTCTTTGAACCAACTTTGGGAGATGGAGGTAATTAAGACTCCCGTGGAAGAAATGAACATGCCTTATTTGTGGCATACCCAAAATATAGTTTGGTAAAAAATAAGCCAAGTGTTGAGAAATAATCAGACTCTGCAAACATCGAAGCTTAAACCATGGGTAATAATCAATAGATGTTATCGACTGAATTCTTAGGGCTAAGTATCTCAAATGAACAAGATCCACTATTTCCTTTGGTACGTGAATTAGATCAGATTGACTCATGTTCAACACCCTTAGCAGTTTAGAATAGGGAAGTATTCTGGAATTAAAGCGTTCAAAGATAATAGAATGAGGAAGATATATAAAAGAACGCAATTCATGGGATGTGTGAGTCATATTCCTTGATTGACTAATTGGCTCATCATATATATGGTTTAAATGATCACTGACGACCCAACGGCAAGCTTTTCGGTCCAAGCTGCTTGTTGCTAATCCAACATTGTTTTTCTCATTTATAACACACAAAAGCTTCTCCCTCCGAGCCTCTCTCAAGCTAAAGCTATGCAGCACATCATGGAGCTTACAATACTTGATTTTGTTACCAGTAACACTCCACTTATCAATTTGAACCAGACATCTATCCACAAGATCCTGCAAGTAATCATATGCCACTTCTTCCATGGTTTTATTCAACTCTAACTTTAAGAATCCCTCTGCAATCCATAGCCTAATCAACTCTTTCACTTTAATCACCCTATCTTCTGAAAAAATTCCAAAGTATAAAAAACAAGCTTTCAAATGTGGAGGCAAGTGGTTGTAACTTAGTGAGAGTATTTTTGAACATTTCATTTCGGGATCAATGTTAAGCAATGGATCCAAATTTGCAACAACATTCTCCCACTGATTTAGTGATGGCTTGTTGGATGAGGAGGAAAGAAGCCCACCAACCACTATAATTGTTAGAGGTAATCCTTGGCATTTTTCAACAATTCGTCTACCAACTTTCTCAAATTCAAGGGGAAATTTTTTTTCTACAAATACTTTCTTGTAAAATAAATCCCAACTTTCATTGAGATTTAAGAATCGCATGGAATAAAGATTGTTACCAGAACTAACATAGTCAGCCACTTGTTTGAGCCGTGTAGTCAGCAATATTCGACTCCCATTGAAATCTTCTGGGAAACATCTATGAATGTCATCCCATGCTTGAGTGCTCCATATATCATCTATGACAATGAGATACCTGTGACCCAACAACTTTTGGCGTAGTTGACTTGCTAGATTAGAGACATCTGGATTGGTGTCATTATTGCCGAGAAGGCGACAGAGCATTTCTCCAAGATTGTGTTCTTGAGATACAGTAGTCCATGTTCGAATGTCAAAATGAGCCATTGCTGCTTCACCATTGTAGACTCTTTGAGCTAAAGTAGTCTTGCCAATGCCTCCCATCCCTGTGATTGAGATGACTTCCAGGTTATTTGAATCTGAAATGAGCTTGTTCTTGATGGTTTCAAACTCATCGTCGCATCCTACCATTTCATTCTCGGGCTCTGTAGAACGTTTTGAGGAGCTATCAGCTTTGATATTCTGTATTGCTGCGTTTGTTCTTGGCGGCTCTACAGAGTCATTGCTCTCAATCTGCAGAATTCTCCGTTCAAGTGATTCAATGTCTCCCGTTACTTGTTGCAAGGTCTGATGAAGACTCTCACAAGGCTCAACAGGGGCTTCTTCCTCGCTGTAGAGTTTATATAATTCTAGTTCAATTTTGCTTTCCGCTCCAGCAGCTACATCTCTGATCTCTGTCTCCAAGCTTCTCCCTGCCCGGCAGTTGATGAGTTCTTTTTTTGGGTGTAGCCAGGATTTCCACAGCCCAACACAGTGACTAATCCTCTCACTGAATTGTAAGTACCTCTCTGAGTGAGATAGCAGGCCTGAGGGGTAGTTGATGTTGTCAATTTTGGTCTCTGCTTCAGCAGCTACATCTCTGATCTCTGTCTCCAAGTCTCTCCATGCCGGGCAGTTGATGTTGTTCTTCTGAGAATCCTCCACAAAGGCTTGCAAAAATCGGAGCTTCTTACACAAAGATTCGATCATTATTCTTTCTGTATCGTCAACACTCAAGCAAGGAAGAGGTTGTAGAAAATGGAAGTGTATTGTATTTAGTAAATTGACAAGAGAAATAGCCATTATATTGAATGAAGATTGATCGAACACAGCGAAGGAAATGTTTAAGAAACTCAGAATATAATCTCTCTATCTCAAGAGATACATCCAAGTAGTTTGTTTATACTTTTCTTGGAACCATCATGAATTATTCATGAGTGTGATCGAACAAAACTGTACTGTCTTCTTCCAACAAAGTTTGCGGACAGAAATTAAAGGTCACTTTGAAGATAAATTAAAGCTAGACATGAAGTGACCCATTTAAATAGTATGGAAAATACTATATATATCATATATGCACTTCCCATCTCTACAATTAATTACTTTCACCTAGCCTAATTGGTTTATAACCTAACTTAAAAGGTAATTAGCAAAAATTTGTGAGAGAGCCTATCACATTTCCTTGTACGTAAGACGGGTCGAGTTGGGTCAAGATCAAACATAATACTTATACTAGAAAATGTAATACTAATAACAAATAAAATGTTTATTACTTATATGGAAAAATATAATATTTGTGAAGAAAAATTTAATACTTTTACATTTTGATTAAAAGTATTACATTTACCTTATAAGTAACGAACACTATATTCTTAATTAGTATTACATTTTCATATTGACCCCGCTCAACCCGCCCGAATAAGGATCCGTGAAATGGTCGCACACAAGTGTGACCTAAGGTCACGACGGGAGGCGACAATATGGGGGGGGGGGGGGGGGAACATGTATGGAAAAGGCAAAAGCTTGTGCGAGACCGCCTCACTGTGAGATGAGATCGGTCAATATGAAAATGTAATATTTATACGCACAAATGTCATACTTATATGCTCAAATGTGATACTAATCAAGAATATAAATTTTTGTTACTTATAAGAGTAAATGTAATACTTTTACATTTCGATTTAAAAGTATTACATTATATTTTTCCGCAAAAGTATTATATTTTCCCTTATAAATAAGGGGCACTTGCCAGCATTACTTATTATGAAAAATGTAATACTTTTGATGAAAAATATAATACTTTTACATCAAAATGCAAAAGTATTATATTTTCTCTCAAAAGTATTACATTTTCCCTTATCTCTATTTTATTCCTGATTAGTATTACATTTGAGTATATAAATATGACATTTACATGTTGATTCGACCCGACCCGTCTTAAGGTCTCACACAAGTGTGACCCTTAAAATATAATGTTTGTTTAGTGTTATTTTGTCATAATAACCAAAATACACTATATATACAACTTCTTTTCATATTAAAAGTTACATTATTATATTAAAAATATAACGGATTTTTTTTCTTTTTTACCCATCATGATTTGATGAGTAGTGAAGAGAGAAGAAATAAGCTCCCCTGCAAGTGAGGTTTTAGTGGGTCCTATCAAGAGAGAGAAAAGGTAGAGAAAGTTGGCAGTTGTGCGTGTTTCATGCACAACCAACAACAAGGTGGGCGCGTGCAATACACGCACCGGCTGGCGCGTTTTAATTGTCTTTTTTTTTTTAAATGTCAGATTACGCTCATTACTGTTTTTTTTTCTTCTCTTTTCTAGTTGACACTTCAAAAACCAATCCAAAAACCTCACTTATCCCAATGTGGACACGTGTGTGGTAGGTTAAGAGAGATCAAATTGTAAATGATGTATATATGTGCTAGCAGCTGGCCTGTAAATGTGGTGGATGCATCTTGGTTTAAGTGTGTAAAGATATTTGACAAAAGTATATTAGTGGAGTGTGGGACACACAACTACACAAGAATTATTCAATTCATGTCATGTGGGTCACATTATTTACTTTATTAATCTTTACAGGTGTTCAAATAGATCAGAGGTCACAACTTTTGTTTTGAGTTGAAATAATATGTGAATAATGTTGAAATAAGTTTCAAACTAATTGACGTTCATACCGATTGCATCCAGCTCTGCAGTGGTTTAAACTCAGTTCTATCTCCCTATTTATCTTATGCAGGCTTATTTATGGACGAATGCAGGAAGTTTGTTTCAGAGTTTATTTCTTGTCGTTTTTGTTTCGTTCTGAGGTCACAAAATGTGATTGCTCATTCGTTAACTTCTGCGGCAGTTTCACAGGCTAGCACGCTGTACTAGGACTCTGTCCCACCCGACTCTATTATTTCTCTTCTATAATATTAGAAACCTCTCCTAACATTCGAATGCACAAACACATCACAACCTGTGTTAATAACATGAATACACAGAATATTGACACAAAATACACAGAACTCATCCTCCTAAACATTAGAATGCACAGACACATCACAACATGTGTTACTAACATGAATACACAGAACAGTTGCCTGGAACACACAGAATGATTGCCTGGAATACACAGAACGATTACTTAGAATACACATGATATTAACATAAATACACAGACCGGCCGAAACGGGAAACATGATTTTCAAAAAAAGGGACGGTTAATTTACAATGCTCAAAACGACGTCGTTTACGTACGTGGTGCACATTGTTGTGTGCACCGTGATGCACGGTATAATTTGCCTTTTATTTATGGTTCACATAAATGTGTGGACCATGGTCCATTAAATAATGATTGGTGAATTATTCATGTGGGTTATGTTATCTATTTTATTAATTTTTACAGGTGTTGAAGTAAATACAAAGAAAAATACTACTTGGACTCCCAGATTCTACTCTTTACTTTTACTCACTCACACAAAAATTTGATGTTGACATTTTATTGTATAACCGTTAAAGAAGTTCGATACTCTGTTTGACACTTTTTTCTAATTTATATATTTGTATTCATCAACGTCAGTTAAGATCCACGTCTCTTTTAACCAATTTTTTACCTAGAGCTTACTAGCTTAATTGCATCAATTATATTTGACAAGTTATTATTCAATTATACCAATTTGAAAATTAAAATGTTTAATTATAATTTTTTATAATTTAGGAATATAATTATTGTTTAGCACATAGTTTGATAGTATATTTGAAACAAAATAGTTTTTTTTTTTAATAAAAAAATTATTAACATAGCACACTCGGTTACAGCCAATCCTAGATCCTCATGAAGTCATAATGGCTCAAAGAAAAGTATAAAACTATTGGTGAAAGAAAATTTTCATTATTGCTTCAATTCATCTCTTTCACATTCTGAGTCTTAAAAATTTTGGTCCACTCCATCTTCAATGACTGCGTTCGCTCTTATCACTTGTCTACTAAATACACTACACTTCCATTTCCAACAGCCTCTTCCATGTTTGATTCTTGATGATACAGAAATGGTGGAATCTTTGTGTAAGAAGATTCGATTTTTGCAAGCCTTTTTGGAGGATTCTCTTAGTTCAAAGAGTCTATGAAAATACATCAATTATTTCTCATTTTCACGTTCGAGTATGGACTACTGTATCTCAAGAGTATAACTTTGAAGAAATACTTCTTGACCTTCTGGGTTGTATTGGTAAAAGGAGCACTGTTGGCAGTACCATTGAAGGAGACACCTCTAATGATGATCCTCCAGCAATTGACCTTACTGATCTTCCAGCAATTAGCATCAATGAAAGAGCCATCTCTAATGATCCTCCAGCAACTCGACTGCTTAAAGCATTGATGGATAAGAGGTATCTAATTGTTATGGATGATATATGGAGCACCAAGGCATAGGACAACATCCATAGATGCTTTCCAAAAGAGGATTTCAACGGGAGTCGAATATTGTTAACTACAAGGCTAAAACAGGTGGCCGACTATGCTAGTGTAAGTAACAATTCTCATTACATGCGATTTCTAAATTTCAATGAAAGTAAGAATTTATTTTACAAGAAAGTATTTGAGGAAAAAAAATTTCTTGCCCAATTTAAAAGGATTTGTAGAAGTATTGTTGAAAAATGTCAAGGATTACCTCTAACAATAATTGTGGTTGCTGGGCTAATCACCTCAATCAACAAGGAATCCCTAAACCAGGGGGGTATTGTTACTGAAAATTTGAAATTATTGCTCAGCATGGATACGGAAGAAAGATGTTCAAAAATACTTTCACTAAGTTACTACCACTTGCCTCCACACTTGAAAGTGTGTTTATGTTGCGGGCTTAGAGACCTGAGAACGCGTCACTGGGCGATGTACAGGGCTCGAGGGCCTAGCCGGGGGTACGGGGAAGTTTTGGAACTTTTTCTACCTATAATTGCTACTGACAAAATAAGGATAATAAAACAAAGTTGAAGAAGTTTTGGAGTTCTTCCTCTCCCAATTATCATTAATTCAAATCTCAAAATGCTTATGAAAAACAATCTAAATCCTAAACTTTAAATACTAAAAAAAAAAGCAACAGTCATAAATGGTAACTTGCAAAGAAATAGGAAATCATAACAAATTCAAAAATTATTGATATAAATAGCCTGATGAAACTGGTTATGCAGCTGCTTTGCGTCATTGATATGTCCTTTCAGCGAATGCATCATCACACTCCTCCAAGTCAAAATGCGTATTGCAATCACAAATAATTGGAAAGAAAATCAATTGTAACTAATATTTGTGAAATAATAACATTCAAATAATATTTGTATTCATAAAACACTATTCTCAAAATACAAGAAGCTGAGCAGATCGATGCATGAAACATGATAATGAATACAACACAATGAATGAATACACGAATTGAAGTTGAGCTGATGCAGGAGCTGTTGCTCAATTGGAAACTAGTGGCATTAAATTCACCCAGCCAAAGTTTCAAAACAGCCTTCAATGAAGCAAAGTTTCCACCTTCCCCCAAGGGAACTGCAAATTCACCATCACAGTCTAAGGAGTGAAAAATTCTTCCGCCAGATACAAAGTCCTCGACCTACAAGGTAGCACTCATCAGCACAAGTTTCAAAGTTAATTATAGGTGATGAAAGAATTTTAAAACATTGTGGAACTGATCAATTTGAAAGTGTACTGTAAGAATATCAAGTAAAAGGAGCTGCTTTTACTACTCTAATAGTGTAATTATACATTTATACTCAATTCCTCCCTTTAGCAATATTTATTTAGATGTTAGCGACTATACAATGAACATCTCAAACATCCCCCATTCCATTAGAGAGGGATTTATAATTGATTGAATAAAGAACACATAGAATGGGTAATCATTTTTGCCAGCAACATTGATGAAAGCAAAACCAACTCCACCATCAATAATTGATTTGATATATCTCAAGAAAAAAGCAATAAATTCAAACTCTATCCAATTCCCTTACATTTTAGGCACGATTTGACAACAGAGGCGCAAATATTATGGATAAGAAATTTAGGTTAAAAATCAATCATTCAAATACAAAAATTAGGGCAGAAACTTGATATTCTCACTATAATTCTCTCTGGATTTTTCCCTAATCCGGCCAGCCTCTTCTCTGAAATTATTCCACTCAGAAAATTAACACCAAGTTCATGTTGTTGCTTAAATGAACTCTTAGCCATCAAATCTAATTACTACAACCTAAAAAGTTGAAAATCTTTTCATTAATTTCAAGTACCCAAACACAATCATAATGCTTCTAAACAAATTCAGAACATCAGCAAAGAGAACGAAGCACTAAACTTTGGTCTCTTGTAATTTCGGCGGTAATTACATCTAAGTTTTGGGTTATCTTCACAATTTTTCATCACAAATAAACTGATCATAGAAAGGTGTATTACCTCCCAGGATATCCACCAATTGTCCTAATTGACTGCTCCGAATTCAGAACCAATTGCTTCATAGTGTGTGCCTGTAAAGGAACTTATTAAGTAAAACTGATAAAAACAACAAATGGAAGAAACAACAAATTGATAAGTTCGGCACTTCGGCATAATAAGTAACCTGTGCAATAATAGCATAAAATTCAGAATTTAAACTTAGACCTCTACAAATCATAGACATACATTTAAGACATCTATAATAACTAACAAGTAAACATGATTATTCTAGGACTAGGATTGCCTAGAATAAATAAAATCAGAATTCATAAGCAACATCATATCTTTTTATCTGATACATTTCAGTGAAATGAGTTCTTTAAAGTCTAATGGAACACCCATGTATGGGAAAACATAATGGTCAAGAAACATAATAGAATAATAAACAAATTTCAACTCACCAAATTCGGAGATATGCCATGAGCAGCAGCTGCACCAAGAGTAATGTACTCAAGTATCATAGCCCACCCAGCGACCCTATAGAAAAATTAAAGTGACTTCAAAAACTGTTGAAAACTTATTGGCCATATGGTTGGATAGACAACCAAACAATCGATCTCTTTTAGCTTTCCCTGGAAAATCCATATTCTCTCAACACCAAAATATCTTGAAAATAACCATAGAGTTTAGAAAGAGAGACAAGCCGAGAACATTGAAGGAATTCCTATTTACCCATCTTTGTCAGTAGTGTTTTAGTGGTGGTTATGATGAACCACCGCAAATAATTATTGCTAACAATTAATTATTTACGTTTCCATATTAAATTAGTGGTGATTTTTATAACCGCCTCAAATAGTCATTTAGAGGCGGTTATATATAACCGCTACTAAGTATATATCGCTAAACAATCAGTTTGTTTTAGTGTCATTTTGATCCCTAAAAGGTTTAATTGACGAAATTTTAAACAATTCTATGGTTAAATTGGTTGAAATAAAACAGTTGAAAAACAATTGAAGGACCAAAATGGTGATTAAATCAAAATTAAATTAGAAAATATTACCTCTGAGGCAGTATAAAATTCACGGAGAACAAGTTTATCGTCTCCAAGATCCTGCCGCTCTTCTTGAAAATTTTTAGCAGAAGTCACAAGGCGGGAAGGACAATTCTTTAAATCAATTAACTGCAATGTGTTAATCTCACCAAAACCAGTTGGAAATTCCACCAAAAGATGACACTGATTAAGAAATATGCATTCAAGAATGGGGAAATGATCAGCATCCACACTCCAATGCTTGAGACTTGAATGTGCAGTAACTTCCAAATACTTTAATTTGCAGAAGCCATTTCCTGTTGCTTTCCACTCTGGGCCACAGAAAGCATCCTCTCTCAATTTTAGAGCCTCAAGGTTAGGCAATGTGTTAATAATGGCCATATCCTCCCATGAAAAATGTGTTCCTCTAAGGGTCAACTTCTTGAGATTTGGTGGAAAAGCTTTTAGAAGTTTGAGGTCACATTTCAGAGACCATTGATTTGTTTCAAATTTTAAGTTCTCCAGCTGATGCAAATTGAGAAGACCTTCCATTGAAATATGTGGTAGTAAACCCCAAGGTTTTTCACTTAAAGAATGCATTTTGTAATAAGGGTCATAGCCCATTAAACGAATCCCAAGTTCCTTCAGGTTTGGAATCCCTTTGAAGTCTGGCTCAGTTTGCAAACGTTGAGGTAGATTCAACCAAGATAGAGTTTGTAGATTTCCTTGAACCAATTTTGGGAGATGGAGGTAATTAAGAATCCCTTGAGAGATATGAACATGCCTTATTTGTGGCATACCCAAAATATTATTTGGTGTAAAAGATGCCAAATAACCAAAAATAATGATAGTCTGCAAACATCTAAGCTTACACCACTGGTAATCATTAATAGATGCCTCCTGGTAAATGCGTAGGGCTAAGTATCTCAAATGAACAAGATCCACTATTTCTCTTGGTAGGTAGTGATTTAGAGAATGACTTATGTCCAACACCCTTAGCAGTTTCAGTTTAGAATAGGGAAGTATTATGGAATTGCGTACAATAGAATGACGAGGAAGATATAGAAAAGAACACAATTCATGGGATGTGTGAGCCATATAATACCTTGATCGACTAATTGGATCATAATGTTTATCCCTTAATCGACAACAGACGACCCAACGGCAAACTTTTCGGTCCAAGCTGCTTGTTGCTAATACAACCTCAGGCACATTATGATTCTCATTTGTAACAAACAAAAGCTTCTCCCTCTTAGCCTCTCTCAAGCTAAAGCTATGCAGCACATCATGGAGCTTACAATACTTGATTTTGTTATCAGAATGGCTCCACTTATCAATTTGAACTAGACCTCTATCAACAAGATCCTTTAAGTAAGCATATGCCACTTCTTCCATAGTTTTATTCAACTCTAACTTTAAGAATCCTTCGGCAATCCATAGCCTAATCAACTTTTTCACTTTAATCACCCTATCTTCTGGGAAAATCCCAAAGTATAAAAAACAAGCTTTCAAATGCAGAGGTAAGTGGTTGTAACTTAGTGAGAGTATTTTTGAACATTTCTTTTCGGGATCTGTGTTAAGCAACTGATCCAAATTTGCAACAACATTCTCCCACTGATTTAGTGATGGCTTGTTGAATGAGGAGGAAAGAAGCCCAGCAACCACTATAATTGTTAGGGGTAATCCTTGGCATTTTTCAGCAATATCTCTACCAATTTTCTCAAATTCAAGGGGGAATTTTTTTTCTACAAATACTTTCTTGTAAAATAAACTCCAACTTTCATTGAGATTTAAGAATCGCATGGAATAAAGATTGTTACCAGAACTAACATAGTCAGCCACCTGTTTGAGCCGTGTAGTCAGCAATATTCGACTCCCATTGAAATCTTCTTCTGGGAAACATCTATGAATGTCATCCCATGCTTGAGTGTTCCATATATCATCTATGACAATGAGATACCTCTGACCCAACAACTTTCGGCGTAGTTGACTTGCTAGATCAGAGATATCTAGGTCGGTGTCATTAGAACCGAGAAGGTCACAGAGCATTTCTCTAAGATTGTGTTGTTGAGATACAGTAGTCCATGCTCGAATGTCAAAATGAGAAGCAATCACGGCTTTATCATTGTAGACTCTTTGAGCTAAAGTAGTCTTGCCGATGCCTCCCATACCTGTGATTGAGATGACTTCCAGGTTATTTGAATCTGAAATGAGCTTGCGCTTGATGGTTTCAAACTCATCGTCGCATCCTACCATTACATTGTTGGGCTCTGAAAAACGTTTGGACGAGCTATCAGCTTTGATATTCTGTATTGCTGCGTTTCTTGTTGGCGGCTCTAACGAGTGATTGCGATTGCTCTCAATCTGCAGAATCCTCCGTTGAAGTGATTCAATGTCTCCCTTTACTTGTTTCAAGGTCTGATGAAGACTCTCACAAGGCTTAACAGGTACATCTCTGATCTCTGTCTTCTCGTTGTAGAACAAATAGTGTTTATATAATTTTGATTCAATTTTTCTCTCTGCTTCAGCAGCTACATCTCTGATCTCTGTCTCCAAGCCTCTCCATGCCGGGCAGTTGATGTTGTTCTTCTCAGAATCCTCCAAAAAGTCTTGCAAAAATCGGAGCTTCTTACACAAAGATTGGATCATTATTCTTTCTCTATCATCAACACTCAAACAAGGAAGAGGTTGTAGAAAATGGAAGTGTATTGTATTTAGTAAATTGACAAGAGAAATAGCCATTATATTGAAGGAAGATTGATCCAACACAGCGAACGAAATGTTTAAGAAACTCAGAATATAATGAAGAGATGCATCCAACAGAAAATAAATTAAAGCTTGACGGGAAAACTCCAAGACTACCGACAGTGTGGACACGTGTGTAGTAGTTAAAGAGGGATTAAGTATATGCTAACAGCTGGCCAGGCCTGCAAATGTGGTGGATGCATCATGGTTCAAGTGTGTAAAGGGATTTGACAAAAGTTTAGTAGTGAACAGAAGAATTATTTCGTGCGAATTATTCGTGTGGGTGACATTATTATTTAATTTATTAATCTTTATAACTGTGCAAATAAATAAGTCGTCACAACTTTTGTTTTGAGTTTGAAATAAGAAAAAAGACACTTTTAGTCTTGAATTATTTCACTTTTACAAGTCTGGTCCTTGTAAATTAATGAGAAAATTGTAATTTTTGCCTCTTCCTAATATGTCAATTATCAATGTCACTCATGAATTATTAGTGGTGTATATGTTGCCCCTCAATTTTCAAAAACAGTACATATATTGCTCCTCCCATACCAAAGTAGGGACAATATTTACACCACGAGAGGAGCAATATATGTACCTTTTTTAAAATTGAGGGCAACATTTACACCACTAATAATTCAGGAGTGGCATTGATAATTGGCATATTATGGAGGGGCATAAATTACAATTTTCCCATTAATTACAATTTGGCAACATTTACACCACTAATATTTCATTTATTTTTCTTCTCAATTAAATTATTGCTTATATGTAGGGATGTGTGCGGTTCGATATGAACCTAACCAGACACTATAACAATTGAACCGAAATATTAGGGACGGTTTTGGTTACTATTTAGAACTGAAATAAAATAAAATAAAATAATTGTTGAATCCGGTTCACGATTCTTGGAAATGATAAATCGGAACGGAAACCTTTTAGGAAGGTTCCAGTTTCAGTTTGAACCGCCAGTTCGGTTTCGGTTAACTGTTCTTGGAAATGATAAATCGAAACGTGAACCTTATAGGAAGTTTCCAATTTCGGTTTGAACCGCCAGTTCAAAATTTATTTATTTGTTTATTTTTGTAAATTCTATTTTTTATTTTTAAAATAATCTAAATTCAACAAATATTTTTTTATTATTATTCTTTTTTATGGTTCCAAATCGTAACTAGAACCGTCCCTACTATTTCGGTTCGATGGCTATAGTGTTCGATTAGGTTCGAATCAAACCGTGGTCAACCATAAATATAAGTAAAAATTTGTTGGAGAAGAAAAATAAATGAAATACTTATTTTTAAAGGTAAAAATGTTAATCTAACATAAAAGGGGGGAAAAACCGTCACTCTTAACATAAATGAGAGGACAAATGTGGATATATGAATAACTCATGGGAAAAGTGCTATAAGCATATAACTCAGTGAAAAAAAGTGTCATTTTTTCATTAGTTTGAACAAATTTAGTTTCTCAATTATTCATAATGTTACACTTTTAGTCACTATTGTTATCTAATTATAAAACTACATTAACAAATGATGCTATTGCCAAAGACTTTGTGGTCTAGTGGCACTTGGTGTCCTAATTAACACTCCCACATGGATGATGGGAGTGAGTTTGAGTTTCAGTGGAGGTAACTGTTGACTCGTTGTGCTTTAGTAGTTATGAACGGATACTAAACATGATGCTATTTTTATATTTAAAATTAATATTCACTATTAAAAATAATGTTTTAATTTCATGGAGAGAGTGAAATTTTAACCATTAATATTGATTCTAAATTACAACATGGACTAAAGTTGTAACATAATAGACAATTAAGGGACTAAATATGTTCAAATCAATTAACAAGAACCAAATTAAATTTTCAAAAGTAAAATAATTTAGGGACAAAAAGTGTTGTTTTAAATGATATATGAAGAATGTTCAAATAAGTTTCAAGCAATTTGAAAAAAAAAAATGAACCATGTAATTAGGTCATTAATTAAAAATATTTGCAAATACACACTTTAACTTGGAATGAAAATGAGAGAAAAAAGCCCTACCCTTTTCCTTCGCTATTAGGAAAGTAAGCAACTTATATTAGCGCCGGACCTTGACAACTGATAAGTATATATTTGTGTTATTTTGTTATACATATTTGGTGCATGAATAGACAAGTGATGTGTTTTAATTGTAGATATTATGTTTAAAAGGATCTTCATATGCTTCATTTGTTCAACGAGGTAAAATTTCTCTTGTTCAAGCAAGAAAGACAGATTTTGCATATGTTTTAGAGCTCATCAATTGGATGTTCTAAAGTCATCTTGGCACAAAGATATGTTCCAAGAGTCATGAGATCGAGGCCAATAAAGTTAAAAAGAGCAAGTTGAAAGTATCATGATAATGAGTGCCTAAATGTTCATGTTTTCACCTTGCATTTAACTTCATTTTTTTTGTCATTTGTTATAAATTTGCCCAAAGTGTTCCTCATTTGATTCGTTTGTGTGTTTAGGTGTAATTGTTGATGATTTAGATGAATTGAATAATTTTTGGAGCATTTTGGATGCATGTAGAGTCAATGCGATCCAATTCAATGAGAAGCTATGAAGATGGGGTGACACTCACTGACACCTCTTAAAGAACCAAATTATGATGTGCTCAATGGTCTTGATTATTTGGACAAACAAAGAAAAAAGTGGAGTGAAAGAATATCCAAATCAAGTTATTTTTATGTCATTGAAAAGCTAATTTGAAGGACTACAACTTTGATCGATGAAGATCATAAACACGAACTCAAAGGATTTAGGGGTGAAAATAGTTTAGAAGATGGACAATGTGCACAGGAACACTGCTTATTTGGTGGCCACTGGCGTGGCCACAAGGCAGTGTGCCTTCAATTCTGGGCACGAGTATAGCTACACATGTGCCCACACCCGTGGCCAACCTCTACAACTTTTGACAGCACCATTTTGACCCCTTTAAAGAGGATTTCTTCCACCGAAAAAGACATCTTTCATTTTCCCTATCTTTCTCTAGTTAGGGTTAGCTTAGAATAGGTTAGATTAGTGTAAATTTGTTGTTCCTTTCCATTTTCCAACTGAAGAACATTGCAACTTTGGATTATAAGGAGTGAAAAATTCTTCCGCCAGATACAAAGTCCTCGACCTACAAGGTAGCACTCATCAGCACAAGTTTCAAAGATAATTATAGGTGATGAAAGAATTTTAAAACATTGTGGAACTGATCAATTTGAACATTGTGGAACTGATCAATTTGAAGGTGTACTGTAAGAATATCAAGTAAAAGGAGCTGCTTTTACTACTCTAATAGTGTAATTATACATTTATACTCAATTCCTCCCTTTAGCAATATTTATTTAGATGTTAGCGACTATACAATGAACATCTCAAACATCCCCCATTCCATTAGAGAGGGATTTATAATTGATTGAATAAAGAACACATAGAATGGGTAATCATTTTTGCCAGCAACATTGATGAAAGCAAAACCAACTCCACCATCAATAATTGATTTGATATATCTCAAGAAAAAAGCAATAAATTCAAACTCTATCCAATTCCCTTACATTTTAGGCACGATTTGACAACAGAGAGGCAAATATTATGGATAAGAAATTTAGGTTAAAATCAGGCATTCAAATACAAAAATTAGGGCAGAAACTTGATATTCTCACTATAATTCTCTCCAGATTTTTTTCCCTAATCCGGCCAGCCTCTTCTCTGAAATTATTCCACTCAGAAAATTAACACCAAGTTCATGTTGTTGCTTGAATGATCTCTTAGCCATCAAATCTAATTACTACAACCTAAAAAGTTGAAAATCTTTTCATTAATTTCAAGTACCCAAACACAATCATAATGCTTCTAAACAAATTCAGAACATCAGCAAAGAGAACGAAGCACTAAACTTTGGTCTCTTGTAATTTCAGCGGTAATTACATCTAAGTTTTGGGTTATCTTCACAATTTTTCATCACAAATAAACTGATCATAGAAAGGTGCATTACCTCCCAGGATATCCACCAATTGTCCTAATTGACTGCTCCGACTTCAGAACCAATTGCTTCATAGTGTGTGCCTGTAAAGGAACTTATTAAGTAAAACTGATAAAAACAACAAATGGAAGAAACTACAAATTGATAAGTTCGGCACTTCGGCATAATAAGTAACCTGTGCAATAATAGCATAAAATTCAGAATTTAAACTTAGACCTCTAGAAATCATAGACATTTAAGACATCTATAATAACTAACAAGCAAACATGATTCTAGGACAAGGATTCTCTAGAATAAATAAAACCAGAAATAAGCAACATCATATCTTTTTATCTGATACATTTCACTGAAATAAGTTCTTTAAAGTCTAATAGAACACGCATGTATGGGAAAACATAATGGTCAAGAAACATAATAGGATAATAAACAAACTCAAATTGATACATGTATTAACGGCAGGACTAAATGTGATACAAATTGAATAGTTATGCACCTAATTTGAAAATGTTAATAGTCAAGAAAGGAATAAATGAGAATAAAGTCGGAAGAAAATAACCAACCCACTGAATCACAAGGCAGGCTCAGAAACATTGCTAGACCGTTGCAAATTAAATTAGAAAATATTACCTATGAGACGGTATGTATAAAATTCACGGAGAACAAGTCTATCGTCTCCAAGATCCCGCCGCTCTTCTTGCAATTTTTTAGCAGAAGTCACAAGGCTCAAGTGACAACGCTTTAAATCAATTAACCGCAATGTGTTAATCTCACCAAAACCAGTTGGAAATTCCACCAAATCAGGACAGAGATAAAGAAATATGCATTCAAGAATGGGGAAATGATCAGCATCCACACTCCAATGCTTGAGACTTAAAAGTCTATTAACTTCCAAATACTTTAATTTGCAGAAGCCATTTCCTGTTGCTTTCCACTCTGGACCACAGAAAGCATCCTCTCTCAGTTTTAGAACCTCAAGGTTAGGCAATGTGCTAATAATGGCCATATCCTCCCATGAAAAATTTGTTCTTATGAGGGTCAACTTCTTGAGATTTGATGGAAAAGCTTTTAGAACTTTGCTGTCACATTTCAGACAACCTCCATCTCTTTCAAATTTTAAGTTCTCTAGCTGATGCAAATTGAGAAGACCTTCCATTGAAATATGTGGTTGTAAATCCCAAGTGAATCCCATTAAGTGAATCCCAAGTTCCTTCACGTTTGGAATCACTTTGAAGTCTGGCTCAGTTTGCAAGCGTTGAGGTAGACTCAACCAAGATAGAGTTTGTAGATTTCCTTGAACCAACTTTGGGAGATGGTGGTAATAAAGAGTCCTGGGGGAGAAGTGAACATGCCTTATTTGTGGCATACCCAAAATATTATTTGGTGAAAAAGAATGCCAAGGCTCATTAGTAATGATGATAGTCTGCAAACATCGAAGCTTACACAATTGCTTACACAATTGGTAACCATTAAAACACGCCCTCTTGTCAATGGATAGGGCCAAGTATCTCAAATGAACAAGATCCACTATTTCCCTTGGCAGGTGATTTAGATAACATAGACTCATGTTCAACACCCTTAGCAGTTTAGAATAGGGAAGTATTCTGGAATTGTTGCAGGAAACACCGACAATAGAATGACGAGGAAGATGTAGAAAAGAACGCAATTCATGGGATCGACTAATTTGAGTAATTGGCTCAGCATCTATATGGCTTAATTGATAACTGACGACCCGACGGCAAGCTTTTCGGTCCAAGCTGCTTGTTGCTAATCCAACACCAAGCTCAAGCTCATGCACATTATTATTCTCATTTATAACACACAAAAGCTTCTCCCTCTCAGCCTCTCTCAAGCTAAAGCTATGCAGCACATCATGGACCTTACAATACTTTATTTTGTTGTCAAAACTACTCAACTTATCAATTTGAACTAGACCTCTGTCCACAAGATCCTGTAAGTAAGCATATGCCACTTCTTCCGTGGCCTTATTCAACTCTAACTTTAAGAATCCCTCAGCAATCCATAGCCTAATCAACTTTTTCACTTTAATAATACTATCTTCTGGGAAAACCCCAAAATATAAAAAACAAACTTTCAAATGCAGAGGCAAGTGGTTGTAACTTAGTGAGAGCATTTTTGAACATTTCTTTTCGGGATCAGTGTCAAGCAACAGATCCAAATTTGCAACAACATTCTCCCACTGATTTGGTGATGGCTTGTTGGATGAGGAAGAAAGAAGCCCAGCAACCACTATAATTGTTAGAGGTAATCCTTGACATTTTTTAACAACATCTCTACCAATTTTCTCAAATTCAAGAGGGAATTTTTTTTCTACAAATACTTTCTTGTAAAATAAATTCCAACTTTCATTGAAATTTAAGAATCGCATGGAATAAAGATTGTTACCAGAACTAACATAGCCAGCCACCTGTTTGAGCCGTGTAGTCAGCAATATTCGACTCCCATTGAAATCTTTTGGGAAACATCTATGAATGCCATCCCATGCTTGAGTGCTCCATATATCATCTATAACAATGAGATACCTGTGACCCAACAACCTTTGGCGTAGTTGACTTGCCAGATAAGAGACATCTGGGTTGTTGTCATTAGAACCGAGAAGGTCACGGAGCATTTCTCTAAGATTGTGTTGTTGAGATACAGTAGTCCATGCTCGAATGTCAAAATAAGAAGCAATTGCAGCTTCATCATTGTAGACTCTTTGAGCTAAAGTAGTCTTGCCGATGCCTCCCATCCCTGTGATTGAGATGACTTCCAGGTTATTTGAATCTGAAATGAGCTTGTTCTTGATGGTTTCAAACTCATCGTCACATCCTACCATTACATTCTCGGGCTCTGTACAACGTTTGGAGGAGCTATCAGCTTTGATATTCTGTATTGCTGCGTTTCTTCTTGGCGGCTCTACAGAGTGATTGCGATTGCTCTCAATCTGCTGAATCCTCCGTTCAAGTGATTCAATGTCTCCCATTACTTGTTGCAAGGTCTGATGAAGACTCTCACAAGGCTCAACAGGGGCATCTTCCTCGTTGTAGAGTTGATATAATTGTAATTCAATTTTGCTCTCCACTTCAGCAGCTACATCTCTGATCTCTGTCTCCAAGCCTCTCCATGCCGGGCAGTTGATGTATTTTTTTTTTGGGTGTACCAAGGATTTCAACGATTGAATCCAGTAACTAAATCTCTCACTGAATTGTAGGCACTTCTTTGGGTGGGACGCTGAGGGACAGTTGATGTTGTCAATTTTGGTCTCTGCTTCAGCAGCTACATCTCTGATCTCTGTCTCCAAGCCTATCCATGCCGGGCAGTTGATGTTGTTCTTCTCAGAATGCTCCAAAAAGGCTTGCAAACACCGGAGCTTCTTACACAAAGATTCGATCATTATTCTTTCTGTATCATCAACACTCAAACAAGGAAGAGGTTGTAGAAAATGGAAGTGTATTGTATTTAGTAAAGTGACAAGAGAAATAGCCATTATATTGAAGGAAGATTGATCGATCGAACACAGCGAATGAAATGTTTAAGAAACTCAGAATATAATCTCTCTATCTCAAGAGAAACTCAGAAATTAAAGCTTCACGGGAAAACTCCAAGTCTTCTAATGAAGTCTACCCACAGTGTGGACACGTGTGTAGTAGCTAGGTAAAGTTTGGGTGTGTGCTTGCTTCGTGTAGTGGGTTTGGGTGGGCACTTAGTGGCTACTCACTTTTGTCCCAATACCCCTTTTTGCTTTTGTTGTTTGGAAACACCACACCTTGCTGGACTTTGTATTACTTTGCTTTATGCTCTTTTGTTTTGTTCCGTTGTTTTGCAGATTGTATTTCCCTCTCATTCCTTTTGACGAGTGTCTTCCTCTCATTATTTTTACGAGTTTCTTCCTCTCATTTATTTTGACGAGGTATTAATGAGCGTGATATGATTAAAATGATCATGGTGGTTATGAAACTCATCCTGGACAACCTAGACAACAATAGAAAAGAGCCACTTTTTTGCCATGTTTTGCATTAAGGAAATATTGTCAATGAGCAGAAGATTGGAGATGATTACCCAGGGGTGCCCAAGACTGATATGATTTAGCAAATAACAAATAAGACAAGTACAACAAAGGACCGGGACTTGGTTGATTCAAGCTAAGATGTCAAATATTAAACTAAAGATTAGGGAATTAAAACAAGGCATAGGTAATACAAATAATGTACTTTAGTATAGTGTTGGATGCATCATGGTTCAAGTGCGTAAAGGGATTTGACAAAAGTTTATTAGTGGAGTGTGGGACACAATAATTATTTCGTGCGAATTATATTTATGTGGGTCGGCCCTGCTTGGTAAATGATTGTTAGTTTATTGAATTAGAAGGTACAATTAGTTGATAACATTTGATTGTGGAAAGGTTGTTTTGAGTAGCATTTTCAATTTTAGAATTTTGGAGTTACAAAAACCTTATTAACCAAACATTTATATTTATTTTTTAACCAAGTCAAACAAATAATAATGGTCAAATAAGTCAAATTTGACTGATAGACTAATTATTTACCAAACATGGCCATTATTTACTTTATTAATCTTTTAATAGAGACGATTTTCATACCTCCATCAAGTATCAAATCACAGTATAAGTTTTAGATATCATTTCACTAAGAATAACTCTTGTAATATTAAGAATTAATGCTAGGTGGAGTTAAGCATAAGCTAAAAGTACACTAAAATGTCAAATATTAAACTAGTGCTTATTTATCGCGAGTAATTCAAAGAAGAGTAGGGAATTTAATGGCCAACATTTTATAATCTCTCTGCTAAGTGCTAATAGAGTTTCTTGAAGTTTAAAAGAAGATTTGGCAAAAGAGGTATGGAATGCTTATGAATTCTCCTGGGGATACTTGATTGGTGAGGATTTACTGCAATAGTTACAGAACAGATTTGCTACTTTAACTCAGGTTGAGCTTACTCATTTGATAACCATTTGTTGGGGTATTTGGGAAGCGCGGAATCAGAAACTATGGAGATTAATAACAACCCCTCCTCGAACTGTTGTGCAATTATCCTTGACCTATCTAAAGGATTGGAGGCGTGTTCGTCCAGACTATAATAGTTGTGTTACCGGTACCCGTGCTGTGCAGGATGCGTGGACGAAGCCTGCTGCTGGTTTATTAAAGTTAAATGTTGATGCTTCTGTTCAGCGAGATACGAATCATGCAGGGCTGGGCTGGATTATTCGTGATGACCATGGTATGTTCGTGCTGCTCAATCTGTCATGTTTACTGGGAATTTTCTCTCCACGTGAGGCTGAAGCTTTGGCAGTTCGGAGGCTTTAAGCTGGCTAAAGACTCACGGTTGGGATGGGGTCGTTGTGGAAACTGATGCTGAACTCTTGATTACTAGTCTCCATCGTCCAAATCTTTCCCCGTTTGGTTTGCTTTTAGAGGACATAAGTTTATTGCTTTCAAGTTTTCATAATATTTTCTTTCGTCATATTCGTAGGTCTGCCAAGTCTGTTGCTCACCTTTCGGCTAGATATGCTTTTTCTTATTCTACTAGCATGGCTTGGTTTGATTCAGGCCCCTCTTTTATTTCAGTTGTTGTAGCTCAAGACATGAATATTTCTTAATGAAGTTTTCCCTTTGGTTTTCAAAAAAAAAAAAAGATTTGGCTTCGCCCGAGTAATATTAAACTAGTGCTTATTTATCGCGAGTAATTCAAAGAAGAGTAGGGAATTTAATGGCCAACATTTTATAATCTCTCTGCTAAGTGCTAATAGAGTTTCTTGAAGTTTAAAAGAAGATTTGGCTTCGCCCGGAGACCTCCAGTGTGTTAGACTAACGTGATAACCAACTACACCACAAAACCATTTGTTTGTTCTGAATCACTTAAAAATATTTATCAAGATCACAGGTGTGTTGTTTCACCTTGCATTTTGGTTAGTATATATTTTAAAAAGGTAATTTTATTTTTGTCCATTGTCTTAACATCTTCATTTGGTCTAATATTATTGTGTCATGATAATTATTTATCATCTGTCAATAAAACCGTTTAAATTGCGTTAAATACAAGGGCATTTTAGTTTATTTAGTTCCAAGTGTTAAGTTATTTTCTTTTTTTGTCCTAGATTTGTATACGTCATTCCACTTTTAGTCCTTTTTTTTTTCAAAACACCCTCGTTGGTCCTAACATAATTGTGGCATGATCATTTTTCGTCCTCCGTCAACAAATATATTCAAATGACGTTATTAACCATTCAAAATCCTCATTTTTTTCTTCTAAGTAATAAAACTATTATCAATGCATAAGTCTACTGTAAAATCTCTAAAAAAAAAAAAAAAAAAAAAGTGCAATTGAAAAAGTCACAAGTCTACTTCAATTCATGACAAACCTTAAGGCCCTGTTTGGTAACGGGCAGTTGATGTTGTTCTTCTCAGAATGCTCCAAAAAGGCTTGCAAACACCGGAGCTTCTTACACAAAGATTCGATCATTATTCTTTCTGTATCATCAACACTCAAACAAGGAAGAGGTTGTAGAAAATGGAAGTGTATTGTATTTAGTAAAGTGACAAGAGAAATAGCCATTATATTGAAGGAAGATTGATCGATCGAACACAGCGAATGAAATGTTTAAGAAACTCAGAATATAATCTCTCTATCTCAAGAGAAACTCAGAAATTAAAGCTTCACGGGAAAACTCCAAGTCTTCTAATGAAGTCTACCCACAGTGTGGACACGTGTGTAGTAGCTAGGTAAAGTTTGGGTGTGTGCTTGCTTCGTGTAGTGGGTTTGGGTGGGCACTTAGTGGCTACTCACTTTTGTCCCAATACCCCTTTTTGCTTTTGTTGTTTGGAAACACCACACCTTGCTGGACTTTGTATTACTTTGCTTTATGCTCTTTTGTTTTGTTCCGTTGTTTTGCAGATTGTATTTCCCTCTCATTCCTTTTGACGAGTGTCTTCCTCTCATTATTTTTACGAGTTTCTTCCTCTCATTTATTTTGACGAGGTATTAATGAGCGTGATATGATTAAAATGATCATGGTGGTTATGAAACTCATCCTGGACAACCTAGACAACAATAGAAAAGAGCCACTTTTTTGCCATGTTTTGCATTAAGGAAATATTGTCAATGAGCAGAAGATTGGAGATGATTACCCAGGGGTGCCCAAGACTGATATGATTTAGCAAATAACAAATAAGACAAGTACAACAAAGGACCGGGACTTGGTTGATTCAAGCTAAGATGTCAAATATTAAACTAAAGATTAGGGAATTAAAACAAGGCATAGGTAATACAAATAATGTACTTTAGTATAGTGTTGGATGCATCATGGTTCAAGTGCGTAAAGGGATTTGACAAAAGTTTATTAGTGGAGTGTGGGACACAATAATTATTTCGTGCGAATTATATTTATGTGGGTCGGCCCTGCTTGGTAAATGATTGTTAGTTTATTGAATTAGAAGGTACAATTAGTTGATAACATTTGATTGTGGAAAGGTTGTTTTGAGTAGCATTTTCAATTTTAGAATTTTGGAGTTACAAAAACCTTATTAACCAAACATTTATATTTATTTTTTAACCAAGTCAAACAAATAATAATGGTCAAATAAGTCAAATTTGACTGATAGACTAATTATTTACCAAACATGGCCATTATTTACTTTATTAATCTTTTAATAGAGACGATTTTCATACCTCCATCAAGTATCAAATCACAGTATAAGTTTTAGATATCATTTCACTAAGAATAACTCTTGTAATATTAAGAATTAATGCTAGGTGGAGTTAAGCATAAGCTAAAAGTACACTAAAATGTCAAATATTAAACTAGTGCTTATTTATCGCGAGTAATTCAAAGAAGAGTAGGGAATTTAATGGCCAACATTTTATAATCTCTCTGCTAAGTGCTAATAGAGTTTCTTGAAGTTTAAAAGAAGATTTGGCTTCGCCCGGAGACCTCCAGTGTGTTAGACTAACGTGATAACCAACTACACCACAAAACCATTTGTTTGTTCTGAATCACTTAAAAATATTTATCAAGATCACAGGTGTGTTGTTTCACCTTGCATTTTGGTTAGTATATATTTATTAAAAAGGTAATTTTATTTTTGTCCATTGTCTTAAACATCTTCATTTGGTCCTAATATTATTGTGTCATGATAATTATTTATCATCTGTCAATAAAACCGTTTAAATTGCGTTAAATACAAGGGCATTTTAGTTTATTTAGTTCCAAGTGTTAAGTTATTTTCCTTTTTTTGTCCTAGATTTGTATACGTCATTCCACTTTTAGTCCTTTTTTTTTTCAAAACACCCTCGTTGGTCCTAACATAATTGTGGCATGATCATTTTTCGTCCTCCGTCAACAAATATATTCAAATGACGTTATTAACCATTCAAAATCCTCATTTTTTTCTTCTAAGTAATAAAACTATTATCAATGCATAAGTCTACTGTAAAATCTCTAAAAAAAAAAAAAAAAAAAAAAA
>NC_044918.1:18904515-18947660 GCF_003576645.1 Ipomoea triloba | reverse complement strand
GTGCAATTGAAAAAGTCACAAGTGACAAAGCCTTCATGCAAACCTTAAGCCCTGTTTGGTAAAAAAAAAAAAAAAAAAAAAAAAGTGCAATTGAAAAAGTCACAAGTCTACTTCAATTCATGACAAACCTTAAGGCCCTGTTTGGTAAATAATCAGCCTATCAGCCAATTTTGGCTTATTTGACCACTATTAATTGGTAAATAATAAGCTTTTTATAACTCCAAAATGCTAAAATTCAAAAGGCTACTCAAAGCAGCCTTTTCAATTAGCTTTTTGAGAAAATAAATTATACCAAACAGCTATCAGCTAACAACTAATTTATCAAACTAACTTTCTACAATCAACTAATGTTATCAACAAATCATACCTTCTAACCCAAACAACCAACCCAATCAGCTAACAACCATTTACCAAACACGGCCTAAGTCTAGTGCATAAGTGTACTTCATAAAATTCACAAAACTTGTGATTCTATTACCAAGAAGAAAAAAAGGATTTGGAGTGATTAATAACGTCATTTGGAATGTCATTTAAATATATTTGTTGACGTAAGACCAAAAATGATCATGTCACAATAATGTTAGGACCAACATTGATGTTTTTGAAAAAAAAAAGACTAAAAGTTGAATGACACATAAATTTAAGACCAAAAAAAGAAAAGAAAAAAAAAAGACGTACTTTAAGACTTAAAACTGAATAGACCAAAATGTCATTGTATTTAACGCTATTTAAACTATTTTATTGCCGGAGGATCAAATATGATCATGTCACAATAATACTAGGACCAAACGAGATGTTTAAAAAAAGTATTAAAAATAGACAGACAGACATAAATCTATGACAAAAAATGTAATTAACTCTTTAATAAATATTAAAGTATAAAATTTTAAATTATATGCATAAATTATTTAAATAATTAAAATGAACATTTGATCAACTCATTAAAATAAGTAACACAAGTTTAAATGGGATAGGTAATCATTTCAATTTAAAATTACTTATTTAACCTTGAATTATTAAAAAAAAAAAAACAAAACAAAACTTCAAATGAAAGTTTTATTATTATTATTATTATTATTATTATTATTATTATTATTATTATTAGAGAAAGGTAAATGTGGGTTAATCGTATGTATTTGTTATTAATTATTTATTCTATAATTTGAAATTTTTTTTAAAAAAAAAAAGGATAATAAGAGAGTGTGAAAGTTCACAAATTTTATTGTGGACCACGGTCCACAATGCATGGTAGTCCATGCATCAAAACGACGTCGTTTTGATTAATGAAAAGAAACGGTTCTGTTCCGCACAGTTAACTATGTGTGTATAACATATTCAGTTTCATTTTATATACACTGTCGTTCCCTTTCAACACAACTACAGTTCATTTTCTATGTAACTAGAGTTTTATTCGACAATATACTCTCAAATGTGTGAAAATATTATTCAGTTTCCTTTCAACACAACTACAGTTTCTTTTATAATACATTGCAGTTTCCTTTCAACACAACTACAATATCATTTCGATATAACTACAGTTTCATTAGATAATATACACTCAAATATGCGAAGCTGTTATTCAGTTTCATTTTATATGCAATGCAGTATCCTTTCAACACAACTACAGTTTCATTTTGATATAACTACAATTTCATTTGATAATGTAAAAACAAATGTGAGGCAATATCCTTTGAGATAAATTGTAGTTTCATTTACGGAGCTCTGTTAAGACTCAACGACAACCATTTCTTTACTTAATGAAACGGCGGCGTTTTAGGACAATGATCTATAATGCATTGTGGACCATGGTCCACCGTAATTATACGGGTGAAAGCTTGTTATTAGTATTAGTACCCATTATTTGAATAGCTTGTGCTCACACTAGCAATTTAATTCAAGTCAATTGTTAGACTCAAAATATTAATATTATTTAAATGATTAAGATTTTTTAAGATAATAAAAGTGTACATGCGGCACTAATACACTTTTTTAAGATAGCAATAAACATTATTTTAAAAGTTAAGAAACAAACAAGTATGTGCACATGAATTGATGCACATGTACATGTATATATACTATATACTATATATATACTAATAAGAGTCAAAGAGAGTCAGGCCTAAAATGGGTAGAAAAAATGGCGGTCAAATTATTTAATCAAATGGATGGTTCAGATTAATTATTTAATCAAATAGATGGTTAAGATAATTCAGATTAATATTATTAATAGAGATTACCTAATTTAACCTTACTTTTATGATTATCCGTTAAGTTTTCCGTTAAATATTCTCTTCTCCGTTAATATTCCGTTAACTTTTAACTTACCCATTAACTTCTATAAGAAAGATCTTAGGTTCAAACCTCATCTCAATCAAATTTGACATAATTAAGTTTCTCACTCTATTTTACTCTTATTAAATTAAATAAATTATTAGTAGCTACAACAAAAAATGATACATATGTATTTCTTTAATTTAGAATTATGTGTCTACAATACCTTTATTTGAAAAAATTATTCATTATCAAAAAATTAAATTAAATAAGAGAAATAATTTCATAAGTTATATTGTCTTTATTTTTCTCTCATGCAAAGATTCTTTACATTCAAATTTATCAATTGATATTCATTACATTGTCCATTATCTTATTTTTACAATATCTTGTAATTAAATATCAAAGTTATAGTACAAAATAATGTTATATATTTATTTACCAAGTATTTTATTAATACTATGAAAAAAAAATTTAAAATAATTTGAAGCTAATTATATTAACTACTTGGAGATTGGTTGCCAAAGAGAGTACTCAAATAATAACCCAACAAATTGAAGCGGAATCACTCTATTTTACTCTTATTGAATTAAATAAATTAGTAGTTACATAAAAAATGATACATATGTATTTCTTTAATACCATGAAAAAAATAAAAAAGAATAGTTTGAAACCAATCATATTAACTACTTGGGAGATTTGTTGACAATGAAAGTATTCAAATAACCCATTACCCAGCAAATTGAAGCGAGAAACTACCTTTTAGTATCTTTGGAATACATAATATTTTAAATTTTCAAATTTTTATTAATTAATTTAATCTTTTTTCTTAAACTAGGGATTTCTTTATCCACAATAACTCATTCAACAATAATGGTTGAACCAAATGAACCCAAGCAGAACACCTAAAGGAAAGTCCATAGCTCCTATATCATAATCTCATTGCATGACGTTGTCATCTATGCTACCAACAATATCCGAATTGCAAATAACACACTACCAACAAAAAGGAAAAGAACAAATAGTAAAGATGAAGACAATGACAATGTTACTCAAAAGAGAATTAAGAACACTTAGAAAAATTCAAATTAAAAGTAGTATTTATTTAGACTATCATTTTTAGACCAAATATTTAGACTATCGATTTTACAAGGTTGCAAACATTTATTTTAGTAATAATTATAATGAATTTTCTATATTATCTTGGATTCATATACTTTGAGTTAGATATTTAAATAAAAAAATTTGATAATCAATTACCCGTGTATAAACTTCCCCTATATAATCTTGCATTGATATACTTTCAAATATTTATTTAAATATAAACATTGGGCATTAACCCATTCGCGCAATGCGCGTATAAAACTAGTACATGTATAAACCTTGACTTAAAATGAGATACAAATTACGTACGACGAAAAGGTAGTAATATTACAAACCAAACCTTTGAAAAATTAAAAAACATATACGTGTACAAACACAACATAAACATGACTTAAACTTAAAAGGAGATACAAAATACGATGAAAAAGTAGTAATATTACACATCAAACATGTAAACCAGAGCATGAAACGGCCGCCTCGGTCAAACAACTATAGGTTCGTAGCTATTGTTCCAATTTGCAATTCCACACGGTGCAAATAAAGCCCAAAGGGCATTTGTTGGGATCATGGCATCACCTGGCAATTTTAAATCAATCCAAATGTTGTTTATCTCTTCATAAACAAATATATATATGCATAGACAATTCACCTAATCTTTTATTATTAAGATGATGAACAATTCTGACCTACAACATATTCCTAAAGTCTACACAAATTAAATTTTCATATTAACGGGGTAGATATATAGCTTATTGAATTGAAGTTGTAAAATATTGTTACCTTGTTTTGAGCATGCATGATAGAATTGGGTTTCTTCAAAGGTTCAGCAACAGCAAGGTAAAAGAATCCCATGACCCCAGTATGGCTCTGGCTATTGCTATAATTAGACACAATAGTTATCATCTCCCCCTCAGCAATCATGACAGAACCAGGTCGAGGATAACAAGTTTTCATTCCTACAATGTATCCCGCTTCATTTCCAGCCTCTTTTCCCGTTCCGTAAATCGGAACAGATGCGCATATTATCCGTCCATCCTAAAACAATTCAAGAAATAAGTGTTTAAAGAATCGATTTCACGCAACACAAACCCAAACCCAAACAGGCAAATTAAAATACCTTTCCATAAAGAGTTGAACCAACCCCTCCTGCATGCTGGTGGGCAACAGCATAGATGACATCCCCTCCACTTGGCAAAACTACACTTGCACTTTGGGTATGAACACATTTATCATTAGCCACGGCAGAAGAACATGACTCAACAGAATATTCAACCTGAATCATATATGGTAGACCAACTGGATTATTTTTTAAGAAAAAAAAGGATTGGAAGAACTATAATGTATACTACATTGTAACAAAGTCAGTGATACTAAAAAAAAGATATAATAATACAGTAGGTAGGTAGGTAGTGTTGAATTAATATAATCACCTGGCACGGGTGCAATTTATTGACCCCTTTGGAGTCATCAGACATTTTCCAAGGATCAACAGCATCAAGTAAATAAATTTTGAGAGGCACAATAGAGGAATCCCAGTCAACATATCTCACAGTGTACTTTAGATAGAGACTTCTTTTGGTACCACTATTATATCCTTGTTTTAACTTGCATCTCATCTTGTCACCGCAACAAAACAAGCCTCCAATATAACCTCGTTCTTTAAATAACTTTTGCACATCCATTGTGAGATTATACAAGTCACACCTACACTCAGTGCATCCCATCCTATCTTCCACACCCCGCGTATCGATTATATGCACGTTAAGTGTCCATCCCTCGTTATAACCTTCGGGAATATCGGTTGGATTCCCAACTTCTATTCCATATGGATTTGGGATACGACTGTCTGTTTTTCTCGTCTCTGCTCCGAGTCCAAAATGTTGTGGAAGAGTTGCACAAATTCCAGAGTTCCCCACGACTATATAGTCTGATTGGTTAGTCCCCAAACTTGGGTTTTCAACACCTTGACGTATATAGGACCTTACAACGGTCCAATGGTGGAGATATGCCTCGTGAAGAGGGACTGAGTTCCCTGCTTCATCAACCACTTCTGCATCAAATCCTTTGATGGCAATATGGCCTTTTGGGAAGTCGATTTTGTAATAGTATTCGATTGATACCATTCCGGGTTCAACTTCAACCTTTGGTGATAGGTATGTAGCTGTTTTCACCCCATTCTTATTTCTTAAAGTGGTAGCTTGTGAAGTTGGAGATGAAGATGTTGCCAATATTAGTAAGATTGGCAGTGAAAGCAGCCAACAATCTGAATTGCGTGACATATCTCACTGCCGGCCTGTTGCCAATCAACTTAAATTAGCAATAGTACGTTAGCAAATGAAGACATGGAGTGGTAATTAACAACGAACCAAGCCCACAACATTAGACATCTATTAGCACTTCACAAATTATACCATAGAGCATGATTCATATGGGGATGTGGACCACGATCCACCTTGTTGGGTCCCTCCAAGTGGAAGGACAAAGTGCAACAAAACAAAAAAAAAACTTTTTCCATGTTTTGTGTTTGTGTGTCGGCAGTGGTGAGCAGAAAAAGTTGAGGGAATTTTTGATGATTCCTATTCTTCTCTCTTTTTCGGCCAACAGAGAGAAAACAGAACAAGAAAAAATTATCTTTCTTCTCATTTCCATTCGGCAGTCTGCAGCAGAGGGAAGAAACCATTTTCTCTTCTCATCTTGGTGCCAATTTGTCATGGAGTTTGCCTAAGATCTTGGGTACTACCTTCATCAAATATTTGAGGTCAGCTTGTATTTATTCCAGGCATCTTTTGGATATTCTCGTACTATTTGTATTCATTTTATCATATTAGTGGTGGTTGAATATTTTGAGTACGAGATATTATTATGTTTAGCCTGTGAATATTATAAGAATGTTTTGGCCTAGGAGTTGTTGTATTTGATGATTTGTGGATGTATGGCTCACGTGGTAGCCTGAAACTTTGTACCCGAGATTTGTGATAGTGGAAATTGTTGTTGTTGGTGGCCCGTGGTTTTTCCCCGTGGTTTTGGGGTTTTCCACGTAAATCTTGTGTTCCTTGTGTTCATATTTATTTTTGGGCTATTGTGTATTATCTCCTATTTGTGTACCGTGTCGGGTCTGTGATTTTGATTGTCACAGCAAGTGGGATTTTTCCCAACACACCTTACATTGTAAACTTGGTCCAAAATGATATTTAAATTATATATCTGCATTTATCGTGTTATGTATATTCAATTAACAAATTTTATACTTATAAATAAATTGAATGTACATAATATGTTAACTGTAGATACGTAATTTATTAAATAGAAGTGCATAATATGTTAACCAGAGAAATATAATAGTTTAATTGTAGTAACTTTAATAGGTCCATGGACCTTGGTCCATCTCGCTATGTGGACATTGGTTCAAAAATTATGTATATATAGTTGATATATTTTATACTTACAATTAACCGTTTATGTGCCTATAAATAAGTTGAAGGCACATAAGTACATAATATGTCAATTACAGACACATAATACATTGCAACACATAATATGAACATAACTGGTCCATGGTATAATTTGCCCAGCAAGAATTACCTCCTTTACAAAATAAATCCTACTTTAATTTCACATCATCAAATTCTCAACTCTCTTACTATTTTCACAAGATCTCTATAATTCCAACACACTTTTAAAAGTGGGTCTTAGCTTTATATCACATTAAAAATGTTCACTTTTTTTTCAGTATAATAATAATAATAATAATAAAAGTACAAAAACTGACATTTAACGGTTTTTATTCGTATTGCAAGCATGCAATAAACATGACTAAAAAAAAAAGTATTTTTTCCACTACAGCTTTAAAGTGATAAACTTTTAGGGTTGTGATTAGCCTGAGTTTTTTTGGGGTGAATTCAAACCTACACCTAGCCCACATGACCTGTATGAATATATATTCATTTCAACCTAAAGGCTTGGGAAAAAAGAATATTAACAGCCTACCTAGACCTACCAATTAGGCTATCCTTACCTTGTAAGAGCATCCTTAGTAGTGGAGTTATTTCGCGATTATTGAAGAGTTTTTGTAAGTGTAATTAGAAAAAAGAATATGAGAGAAATGATAAAAAAATAAATAAATAAATAACAAAACCGATTTTTTAAAAGAAAAAAAAAGTAAATGTCAGATATGCTAGACGCGCCCACCATCCAATGAAACTCACGCAGTTACAAAATTAAACTGTGAAACTCACGCAGCAAAGTGAAGACTAAAAAACAAAAGGAATGGGTCCACATTTCTGAAATAGCTCCTTCCTTGCAGATGCTTCCAAATTTTCTCTCTCTTACCCTATCTCTCCTACATGGCATTGTTCACTGTACTAAAAACTCCAAAAGATGCACTAATAAGGTTATGTACTCTAAGTATATTTCACTTTTAAAAGTAGGTTCCACATCCACATCATCAAATTTAAAATTATTTTACTATTTTTTTCTACATCCCTAAAATACTCTCTCACCTTAAAAAACAGTCCTACATTCGCATCACAATTATAAAGTCATATATTTTCTAATAAATAAATACATATAATAACAATAAAATATTTTAAAAAGCAGCTTTTGCAGACGGCCATTTGGCAGTACGTAAAAATAGTGGGTTAAAAGCTTGTTAAATTAGCAAGCTTTCAACCTACCGTGACAATAAAAAAAAACTTTTAAAAAACTAATTCTTTTGTTGCCACCTTACCAAACAAGTGATAAATTTGTTAGGTTGAGGTTAGCCATAAGCTTCCATGTAGCTAATAAAGTAATAATACTATATGGGAGATGAGAAGAAGTAATAATAGTATGTATATGGTAATATTCCCATCACGAATTGGTTTATCATGGTAATTGTATGAAACAGTTTGCATGCAGAAGCTAATAAGAACTGGGAGGCAAAAAAGATTGAAGTTGACGACAAGCTAAGGGATAAAGAAATCATAGAGCTAAAGATGGTATACCTGATAGTTGGTGGATGGGTGAAGAAAACCCCAGAAATAAGTGAAGAAACAAAAACAAAGATTGATCGAAGAAACCCAGAAGTGAAAACATGAAAGCAATTGAAGTTTAGGATAGCAATATAATGTGGGCGAATTGCGAACACGACAAGCTAGCGATGATCAACACGCTGCTGAGAGCACATGCCACATTGACCAAATGGTGAACGCGTGGACCCTATTGGATATCTCCATCACTCCATAACTTTGTGCCTAAGTTTTTTTCTTTTAAAATAATTATTATGCAATCATAAATCTCCGACCCTCTATCCAAGATATGTAAATCCTGAATAGTAAATCTTTGTTGTTGACTCTCTGCTATTGAAATAATGACTTTGGATCGAATCAAGTCACGGCGGATTTAGAAATTTCGTTTAGCAGGGTAAAAGAAAAATATTTATGACAAAATATGAAATGGTCAAAATAAATTGTATATCATCTCTATTAATATGATATTTATAAATTAAATACTTTTTATTTTAATGGAAAAAGTGTCAAATAGGCCACTGAACTTATCGCTTTTGTGCAATTAAGTCATTGAACTTAAAAAGTGTGCAATTCAACCATCAAACAAGCAAAATTTGTGCAATTGGACCATTTTTACAAAAAAATTTAATTCAATTTGAGTTAAAAACATTTCAATATTGACTCCCAACTAGTATGGTAGAAGAAAATGTCACTCTTAATACATATATTTTAGTAATATAATTGAATTTTATCAGAAAATTTTTGTAAAAATGGTCCAATTGCACAAATTTTGATTGTTTGATGGTTGAATTGCACACTTTTTAAGTTCAATGGTTCAATTGCACAAAAGCGATAAGTTCAGTGGCCTATTTGACACTTTTTCCTATTTTAATTAGATCAAATTTTAACCTTTTTAGAATAATTTAAATACTAAGGCACACATTTGAAACTTCTATATTATATTGACTAAATAGTTCATAAAAAGTAATTTTCTTACAATTAGAATTATAAATAAATCTCACAAATCACAATTTTAATTTAATGAGAAGATAAAATTAAAGTTTAATTATATACTCAAAGTGTGTTAGAAAAAGATACAACTAAAATATAAACATTTATTTAATGTGTGTTAAGGAAATATAAAATTAAAATCTATTTAAGGTGTATTAGGGGTTATAGCAAATAGTGTAGTGAGCAAGGTTCGAATCTAGACTACCTTTCATAAAAATCAACTGTTAAGTATCACTAAGGGTGTGTTTGGTTCATGGGTTTACACATAAGGAAATAAAATGAAAATCATAGTTAGTATTTGGTTGACAACTTTTTAAAATACAACTATGTGAGTTGATTACCCCTTCAATTAAAATATCTATTCCCTAATTAAAAACGGGTATCATTTCATTTTATTGGTAATTTGATTTTTACGTTTGGACTGGTGCTGTTTATTTAAAAAAAAAAAAAAGTTTGGACTGGTGCTTTTTTAGATTTTTGTTTTGATTTTTTTTTTGTTTATATTGGTGCTTTGGATGTCATTATATTACTATCAATTGACTTAATTTTTTATTTTTAAAACCTTTATTCCCATTATAGGGTTATACATAACGAAACATCAATATTGATATTTATTTCAATTACATCCTACTACCAAACATGTAAAATACTTTTCACCAAAACTCATACCATTACCAAGCATTTGATTCATATTCTGATTCGCTTAGGCGAACCAAACACACCCTAAACTATCTCCACTTTTATTAACATATAGGAAAAATCATTGTTTTGGTCTATCAATTATTTTGCAACTGTCAATTTAGTCCATAATTTTCAATTTGATCGAATTGGCCTTTCAATTGTTTTAAATTTCGTCAATTAAGTCACATTACCACTATTCCATCAGTCAGCCATTAGTTACCAAAACAGTGGCTAGAGAATTTAATTAATGAAATTTAAAAAAATTGCAGGGTCAATTTGACTAAATTGAAAATTAGAGACTAAATTGACAATTGCAAAATAATTAAGGGACCAAAACAATGATTTTTCCTATATATATAGTTGTGCGGTGATCAATACTCTTTAAAAAAAAAAATCTAAACTGATGCACCTTAAGCTTCTAATCTACGCACCTTAAGTTGAATTAACATAAATATGACTTTGTAGGAAAAATCTTATAAAGAATATTGGTTGTGTTTCGGAACTTAAAAAAAAAAAAAACTGACGCACCTTAAGAAGAAAAACAACGCACCTTAAGCTTTAGGTTCACTCACCTTAAGTTTCAACACTCATGCACCTTAAGTATACAAACCACACACCTTAAGCACACAAACCATGCACCTTAAGAAGAAGAAAAAAAAAACGCAACTTAAGCTCAGGTTGACTCACCTTAAGTTTCAACAACTACTCACCTTAAGTAAAAAAAACCACGCACACACCTTAAGCAAAACAACCACATACCTTAAGCACAAAAACCATACACCTTAGTTTCAAGAACTACTCACCTTAAACACAACACACACACCTTAAGCACAAAACGCACGCACCTTAAGTACAAAACTAAAGCACCTTAAGCACAAAAATTACGCATCTTAAGATGCAACAATTACCAAATTGCCACCGTATTTTTTTAAAAAATTATGGTAATCCTGGATGTTGATTTAAGCAAGATCCCTATGGTTCAGATTTAATCGCACATCCGCACAAAAAATACCCAATTGCACGGGAACTGAATTCTATATGCAAACTAATATGTGGTGTGATAACACTTCTATTATCTTTCTAAATGGGTGGTTATAGGTTCAAACTCTAATGATGAAGGCATTGATTCTTTAGACACTACATTATAAAGAATTATGAGTGTTTAAAGATATGCCCTTCACCTACTCCCGCGAGACAACTTCGGGGATAAGTTTTCCATTTCTTTTTTTTTTTTTTTTTTGAATAGATAATATTTCCATTAGACATCTTGACAAACATATAATTGTCTCCTTCGAACAAAAGAAAAGCCAAGCACACAAATGTCAAAAGTGAGCGAGTTCCCAAGTATGAATGGAGGTGATCGAGTCTAAAATATTGTGGGCGAGTTCTGAACATCGTGGCCCCTAAGCCTGTGTTGGCTGTCTCCATTCTTCATCACTCCATAACATCGTGGCTATATATATATATATATATATATATATTCTAGACTAATTTTAAATTTGTAGAATTCTTGAGCTGCTGGAGAAGATAAATAATAAATGTCCCAAGCAATATCAGCTAGTTCTTTATCTTTGTCACTAAAATTGTTAACTTTAAATTAGATGGTCCATCAGTTAAACTAGTATATAGAAAAACTTAGTTGTTAAGTTTTGTAATACACATTTTGAGAAACATATCATTGTCTCCTTCGAAAAGAAAAATTAAAAAAGGAAGCATACAATTGTCAATGGTTTCACACGATTGGAGGCCGGCGATCGAGGCCAAAATATTATAAATTTATTGGTTCACTAAAAGGTGCATATCTCCATGCGTTGTTTGCAAAATGCAACAAGTGTCTCTACTAGTACTTATTTTTATACTAGCCGCACAAATACTAGTTTCCTGCTGAATTTATTTTTTTTCAGAAGAATTAAATTACGAGTCCTGTTTTCAAAAAAAAAAAATAAAAATACGAGTCCTCATATACTATATATTCACTTTTTTCTTGACATTAAAATTCTTTTTTAATTTACTGATTACTGTAAATTTGTCAACCTCATTCCGTATTAAAAAAAAAAAAAAAAAAAAGGATGATGTTATCAGAACAAAAAATGTTTACCATAACTATTTTCCAATTGATGTGGCATAATAAATTTTTTTTTAATATGAAACAGGTTAATCAATTCACAGTGACAGAGTTTTATTGCCATGATTGAAAAATTTCAATCATTGTAGCTTTACCAAAAGAAAAAATAATTACTTATCAATCAAATATGAAATTAAAAAGCTAATATCATATTTGGTAACATAGCTGATCCGTCAATTTTTACTGATTTAACCATTATTGGTTGTTTGACTTCATCAATAATATAAGTGTTTGATAACATAACTTATTGAGATCGATGGTTGGCCCAATCAACTAATTTTCTAAACGTCATTCAAAGTGGCGTTTCTATTTAACTGATTGAAAAATTCTCTACTTTACCCTTGTTCTCCTCTCACTGGTTTTTCTTCTCGCAACAACGCTCTTGGCTCCTCGTAGCAACGACGCTCTCCATTCTCTGAGTTAATCTCTATCCGTCTTTATTTCTCTTTCTCATTCAACGGTGAAAACTTATTCTTTAGATCACATTCTTGAAAACTTAAAGTTTATAAAAAAGAGTTTCCTATCATTGGATTAGGGGTACGTTAACTTTCTAACTAATATCATCTTTATTATTTGGGGCTTTGATTGTTTTGTGTGGTGTGGCATTGCAAAAAAAAAAAAAAGAACTGTCTTTAGGGTTTTTATTTTCGTTTATTTGCTGGGCTTTTGTTTTGTTTTTGTTTATGGTTTTGTGCTCTGGAGTTTGATATACTGAGGAATGGTGCAAAACGAAAATTAATTGAAATGTTCGAAATTAAACTTGAGATTAACCAATGGCCTTGTGGTTAAGCGGCATAGCTGTGGCTCTCCTAAGTAAGAGGTCACAGGTTTGATCCCCAGTGGAGATGCTACATTGTAACAGAGTCAATAGTATTAAAAAAAAAAAACAAAAAACTTGCGAATAGAATACTTTAGTTAATTTTGATTTTGCAAAATGGGATGATTGAATTATGATTGTTTTTCTTGTGGGGACCAAAGTTACAGATTGAAATTTGGAAGTCTGCAGAAGTTTGGAATTTTTTTTCTCTTTTGGTATGATAATAGTGTGGGCGTGTGGCACTGTATGTTTTCCAACTTTCTTTTTTGGGGTGTGACAAACAAGATAAGATTTGAAAAGGGAAAAAGTGAGTGGGAAATGAAACAAGATAAGATTTGACTTTGCAGGTTTCTTTATTATGTAGTAAAATTTAAGTGAAGCCAACAATAACAGCCCGTTTGGTTCGCTGAAAAATATTTGAAGAAAATGAAATTCAAATTCCATAGTAAACAAATTACTAGGAAAACAAATTTCACTGTTTGATTGGTAAAAAAGAAATTACTGGAATATGAATTCCATTGTTTGGTTGAATTTGGAATTGTAAGGAATTATGAATATAAAAACTAATATGCCCTTAGTAATAATGGTTTAGCTATATATACATGTGTAATTAATAAATTTAGTTAAGGGTAAAATAGTCCAAAGCTTATACTTTCTTCCCACCTCCCTTAGAAAACAAAATACCTAACACTACTTAGGAATTTGTTTTCCTTCTTCTTTGGGAAGTCAAATTTCATGGAAATCATTTTCCATCCAACCAAACAACATAATCTTTCATTTTCCTCAACTTTTTAAAAATGATATTCCATGGAATTGATTTTCTATCCAACCAAACATGCCATAATAGTATCTTTATCACCAAGGACCTCTTTATTTTTCATTTCATTTGCCTTCGCATTTATTGCTGCTAGCTTGCAATTTTTGAATCCTTTCTTGAGTAGAAATCAGTTTATGTTGGCAGTATATAGGAAAAATCATTTTTTTATTAGTCCCTAAATTGTTTTGAAATTGGTAATTTAGTTCCTAATTTTCAAGTTGAACGAACTAACCCTCTAATTATTTTAAATTTCATCAATTAAATCCTTAAGCCATTATTTCGTCAGTTAGTCGTTAGTTACTCAGAGAATTTAATTGAAAAAATTTAAAACAACTGAAGGGTCAATTTATTCAAATTAAAAATTATAGACTAAATTACAGTTGCAAAACAATTATTGACGAACAAAAATAATGATTATTGTCCACACTATAAATTTAGGAGGACATAAATTTATGTCCTCACATAGCATTATAGAAATTTCTATTTTTGCATTGTTTATTGTTCTAATCCTTGTGGAAACTTGGATTCTTTAGTGCTTGCCTCAAGAACTTAGAGTTAATGTTCATCCGTCAAATGTATCAATAGAGTAATACATCTAGTCTAGCCCATCTTTCCAAATAGAATTTAAACTTAGTTTAAATGTTTAATATTGTTTTCCCTTATATCCAAAATTTCAAAAATACACTTTAGTTGTTATTTCTTCAACCTTAAAATGATTTGCTTGGATCCTTATGGATTCCAAGACTTTAGTGCCTAGAAGTCTAGGTAACGGCTTTCTACGTGCCATAAATCTCAATCCTTGGTGGAATGATATTCATAACCCATTTTCACGTCACCACTAATTCCTACATCATTTATGCCATAGGCTCATATTCACTTTGCAATGTGGACCCAAGTCCATATTCACAATTTTTAAATTCTATATTCACAATTTCATAACTCTATATTCAATAGTATAACACAATTTTGAGATCTATATAACAACAATTGTGAATATATAGTTCTAAAATTGTGAACATAGAATTTTAAAATTGTGAACATGAACACGAGTCTACCTTGCAAGGTAGACCTGGGTCCAAGCATAATTTGCTCCCCAATCGTTATATCCTGCACCACGGTGCACATAGCAATGTGCACCCAGATTCCAAAACGACGTCGTTTCGATGTTAGTGGACGCGGACGCGAATGACTCCAGGGAATTCATTATCTATAATACACATAATCATTATTTAGAATACACAGAACGGTTGCCTAGAATACACAGAATGTTTGCCCATAATACACAGAATATTGACACAAAATACATAGAACTCATCCTCCTAACATTCGAATGCACAACCACATCACAACCTGTGTTAATAACATGAAAACATAGAATATTGACACTTTTGTGGTTGATCGTTCGAGCTTTTCCTGGAAGTATGGCATGGGTTACTTCAGCGCCGTAGCGCCTCGTACTCGAACATTGGCTCGAGGCATTTTCTCTACCCCTTCTTACCCTGAAAGGGCACCTTACGTTCTTGAACCGAAAACCATCTTTCGGCTAACCTAGCCTCCTCCGTCCCTCGGGACCCAACAAAGCAATAGTACAGGAATATTCACCTGTTGTCCATCGACTACGCCTTTCGGCCTGATCTTAGGCCCTGACTCACCCTCCGTGGACGAACCTACAGAATTCATCCTCCTAAACATTCGAATGCACAAACACATCACAACATGTGTTACTAACATGAATACACAGAACGGTGACCTAGCATACACAGAATGATTGCCTGTAATACACAGAACGATTACCTAGAATATACAGAATATTAACATAAATACACAGACCGACCGAAAAGGGAAACATGATTTCCAAAAAAAGGGACGGTTAGTTTACAATGCTCAAAACAACATCGTTTATGTACGTGGTGCACATTGCTGTGTGCACCGTGGTGCACGGTATAATTTGCCTTTGTTCCCAATCTCCAAGAAAAGGCCCAACTGCACGAGCCAACACCAAACTCCATTAATTAAGCAGCCCAATTATTCAAACAACTTGGGCCCAACTTAGTCACTTTTTTTTTTTTTGGAAAATAACTTAATCACTTCCTGTCTTCCTTAAACATTTTGATCCAACCAATCTGAAATCTAATCACCAATTAGGTCAATTAAATATTTATTGGGTCATTAATCAATCCAATCAAATAAATATTAGCCCAACTAAAAAAACTGAAGTAATTAATTTAATAATTTACTGGTACATCAATTTTCAATTTCTACAAATGCCTTTCAATATCAATTGCAATTATTTGCAAACTACATAGTATTCCCACAATAATATGTTTATAGAGAATCATATTTTCCATCGGAAGTTATTGAAGTAATAACTTATATTAAATTGTTTTTAAAAGAGTTTTTTCCCAAAATGGTCCATCAACTATTCCTCATTCTCAATTTTGCATTTCGACTTTCAATTGTACCTAATGTGATCCTTCGACTTTCAAAAACTCACCCAATTTGGTCCTCCATTACATATTCCGTCAAATCAGTGTTAAAATGGATGGTATTTTCGTCCATTTACCTATTGTTAACCTAATAAACATTGAGAAATAGTTGAGGGACCATTTTGAGAATAGTCAAGGGACCATTTTGGGAAAAACTATTTTATTTATTTCATTTTTGTTTATTTTCATTTTTTAGACTCTANCATAGACAATCAATCACTATGTATCACATTAAATATTACTTTTACCATTGAAAATAATTTTTTTTTCAAGCGTAGACACCCAAAGAGTGTAAAATGTAGGGAAAATACTGGACCGAAAGGTAAATTTTTCTAGTAAACTTCTCAGGTGAGTCGAAAAGTAAAATCTCGTCAATGTTTCCTGTAATATTTTCTGTATTTGATTTCAAAGTAATTATTAAATTTTATATTAATTTACATTATTTAAGATATTGTATGACATCTTTTATATGTTTTCCTCTTCTTATTTTTTTANTAGAGTCTAAAAAATGAAAATAAACAAAAATGAAATAAATAAAATAGTTTTTCCCAAAATGGTCCCTTGACTATTCTCAAAATGGTCCCTCAACTATTTCTCAATGTTTATTAGGCTAACAATAGGTAAATGGACGAAAATGCCCTCCATTTTAACACTGATTTGACGGAATATGTAACGGAGGACCAAATTGGGTGAGTTTTTGAAAGTCGAGGGACCACATTAGGTGCAATTGAAAGTCGAAATGCAAAATTGAGAATGAGCAATAGTCGAGGGACCATTTTGAGAAAAAACTCTTTTTAAAAATAACCTACCAACATATGCTTCATTGATATGTATGCATGCGAAGATCTAAGATATGTGTAGATCATGATCCATGGAATAATGATTGCTTCCCTTAAGTTTATTTTAGATGTGAGCAGTAATGGAAAAAGTTAATAGAAAAAGAGAAAATAAAAATTAATTGTAACAAAATTAGCTTTTATTATATCACACAAAATGTGCATGCGATAAAAAAAAAAAAGGCCCATGTACAAAAATGAGAGTAAAATTTAAAAATAAAAATAAATATGAAAAACAAATATAAATCTTGTAACTATTATGAGATTAAAAAAAAAATTAGTAAAAATATAAAGAGAGAAAAGAAGGTAATAATTAAGTCAAATTAATTACTAGCCAATAATTAAATTGAAAAATATCAATATACTCAAGAACAGAATCAAGAATTAGCTAATAAATTAAAAATTTCTTGAATTAAAAGTATGTGAGCTCTAATGATTTAATGAACATTGAACATAGTAAGTATTGCATTAGTTGAAGAAATAAGAGAGGGAAGGGCAGTTCCAAGTTGGGGGGCCTGCCTGGACAAGAAACAAAAGAAGAAAAGACACAGGAAAAAGTGGAGTCGTGCCTATTAATTTCTAACTTTAATTTTCGTTTGGCCATTGACTTGACTATCTTCACGGACCACGACGCTAATTTTCAACTCTCTTCTAATGATAATGAGGGTGACGGCAATGGCTATTTGTCTCCTCTTCACCTTAGCTTGTGGTTAAGGGTTAATGCAAATCACTAACATATGATCGCGTTTCAGTTTCGATTTCAAGTCGTCGGTTCACGATTCTAAAAAATGATAAACAAGTTATCGGTTTGAACGTATTATTATTTTTCTTTGGATAATAAATTCTATAAAGATGAATACTATATTATTTATTTATTTATTTATTTATTTATTTATTTTCTGGTTTAGAACTGGAAGTTGCGATTGCCGTCCTCAATTTTAATAATCTGGAACTGGAATCCTTCAAATAAATCGAACTGTCCCTATAATTTCAATCTCAATTCGGTTGCTACAATGCCTGACTATATTCGAATTAAACCGTGGTCATCTCTATCTATCCCTACTATTTTTACAGTTTTCTTAATACAAATTTCTGAACGCTAATTTTGAAATTTGTTTACGGCGTATATTTATTTGATACATTAATCTATGACAATATTATCAAAACATTTCTACTAAAATCTTAGGCTTTTTTTATAAAAAAAAATTAATCTTGCTCCTATTAAGTTTTATCTTATATCCCAACTTTATGCCCAACACTAGTGTGGCAAAAGTTTTGTTTAATATCGCGAGTTGTAATTGCTTAATATATGATTAATGGTTTTATAATACAATCAATTATAACATTTTATGTGCCAAAGACATTGTTGTCTAGTGGCACCAAGTTAATCTTTCATATGGGGGTTGTGGTTCGAGTTTCGGTATTGATTCTTTGTGTTTCATTACTTTGAGAAAGTACTAACAGTTTCGATCAAATCAAATCCAATAGTAGTGATCAAGTCTAGGCATATGCTCTACTTGTTTTTTAGATGATCTTAACCAACAAAGGATTACAAAGTGATAAATCAATCTAGTTTATTATAGTTGATAAACTTAATCCAATAAGGCATGTGTTGTACTTAAATTTATGGTGTAATCGTATGTAGTCAAAATCTTTTACTCAACGATGACAAGAGTAACACAACAAATACCTACTCCCTAGTCCCTAAGCTAGAAAGTGGTCCAAATCTAGCTTTAAACCAAAATAATAGTCAAGCAGAGAGAATATTCACAAAAAATTGTCTGATTTGCCTCTTCCATCAAAAGCACACACCTAACCAAAAACTACCATTTTTTTTCCTCTCTTTTTCCTAGAACTGTCTTGAATCTGATGTTTCCTAAATTTTTCTAATGAAACTTACTAAACATTTGTACGAATCATGTGAACCTTTTATCTTCACTGTGTTATCTCATTTCAGCCACCACTTCCCCAACTCTGCATGCTGTCCCAAAATCTCCAAATATTATCTCTATTCTCTCGAACTTGAAAAAGTATATTATTTCTAAGTATATTAGAGATGACAATGTAAATTAAGTCCACATGAGTCGGAATAGACATAACTCTTGTGTTATCACACATGGGTGGCATGCTGATACGTCATACGTACATTAAGGTATTTAAAGTACTTTTCAAATAAGTACAAGCTCTTTATGTTGTGCTGTACTTTTGAACGTAAGAGACTCCGAAAACAATAAAAACAGAGGAAAGAAAAATTCTTATTCATCCTGCCCATTCGTCATACAAATGCATTACTTTTACAACTGCTAAAGTCTAACTAATTTAGGAAAGGAAATATGGAAATTGCATGCTTCAAGGAACTAAAAATCAAGGAATTGATATGATGAGAAGATTCCATCCCATTTGATATTTTCTTCCACGCACGAGTCCTCAAATTGATCTCTACCCATAAACAAAAGATTCATTTTTTGTTCTGTCGCCTAATTCGAGTTGACCGTCGTACTTCTGACTGCATGGGCTCTTCCGATTGATTGGTGATCGTATCACATGCACAAATGCACAACATGGTCCTTATACAAAGTCATGTCAAACCACCTTCCACTTAATATAATACTCCGTAATTTTTAGTGAAAATTTAATAATTTTCAGCAAACATGTAATTATATTTTTGAAGAAAAAAGTATACTTTTTAGTAATAATGTAACAATTTTGCAAAAGCTTCTACCAATAGGATTAGACTTTGAAAGAAATGTGTGAACTAATGCATTGATTTTACATACTCCATCAAACCCTACTATACCTACATCAATAATTAAGAGCTGAGTCACATCAATCATAGACCGATTTGGTTAATAATAAAGCTTAATCATATTGCAATTATTTTAATTTACCTCTTATTCTTTAATATAATTTGCTTATGATTAAGTCACATCCATTGGTAATCTTGATTCTATAAAGCACACGATTAAAGTCAGTGAATGCATATACGTATGGCCTAACATCCTTAGGTAAATCTTGTAGACGGATTACAACTACACTGTACTATTGTTAAAATCAATGATGTTTACATCAATAAGACACAGACACGATGACAAAAATGTGAATATGTTTATGTTTTAGCAATTGGCAAAGATTACAAGCTAGTATTTTTATTTTTAAGGGAAAATTATAAAGTACAATAAGGTAAAATAGTTCTTAACAAAATGCACCATAAGACAAATAAAGTGCACAATGTAAAAATAAATAAATAAAAGTGCATTACATTATAGTTTTTTTTTTTTTGTTTGAGTATTACCCTATTTAAGCACAAGTATAACAGTATAAAGAGAAGAGTTTGATGCCACTGGACCACAAGGTCCTTGGCTGTACTTAGAATAGTTAAAAGTGCACAATGAGAAAGTTAAAAGTTTACATTTTGAATTATAAATTTTTTTCTTTCAAAAAAGTATATATTTTGAATGATAAAAATTTTGCAGTATGCATTTTTATTATTCTTATAGTACACATTTATTAGCTTTTTTATAGTGAACTTTTAACTTTTCATCTACACATATTTGTTATAGTACACTTTTAGATAGTATGTAGTATATAATATACTTTGTAACAGAGTCATCAGTAGTACTAAAAAAAAAATAGTATATAGTATACTTGAAACATTTATATCATACACTTTTTATGCCTTTCAATTCATTAATTTATTGTTTTATCCACCCTTAACCATAACATTAAACAAGAAACCTTAACAGCCTGTTTGGTTCGTGAAATAGTTCGGGAATGGAATACCATTCTCAGGAATAGACCTATTCCACTGTTTGGTTCGTCATTCTATTCTTAGGAATAACATTCTCAGGAATGAACTATTCATTTTGCAGGGGAATAGTCATTCCTAGGAGACCCCCTAGTATTAGCTATTCCCAAGACAATTGAAGTTGATATATACAATAATACGTTCTTTTTTTTTTTTTTTAAATCAATAGTAGTACATTCTTAACTTGGAGAGTTTGATCAACCAACTCATTTTCTTAACTTGATGCAAGAAAACAATGGCACAATGCCCATTATAGACATTTTCAACGGTTGTTCCATGCACTTTTAACTTTCTCACCATGACCTTTTGTCTTTCTTTTACTGCACTTTTAGTGTTTAAATAATTCATTACAATGTAACTTTTGCTATTTTACAATGCACTTTTAACGATACATCATGATCTCTCTCCCTCGCTAAAACTGTAAATTATGTATAGTCCACGAATGAATCTAAAATCCATTTTAACCAATTAGAAATTTATGATGATTTGTTTTGGATGCAATGGCTTAGGCAAAATTCACATCATTGTCATACAATAATTATAGGCATTGAGTTATAAGTATGGTTGCCCCTACTACGAGCTGAGGCAGAGCAAAATGGGACAATATTGATGGCTCGATCTGGTGCTTTACTTTAGTTAGAGGGGAAGTGGAAATTAACATCAATTAATTAAGATCATATAATCTACTATAATTATTGTACAAGTTGATTATTGGGCGCCTCACAATATTAAATGCTCAATTATGCAATGGCAGACTCATCTTTAAGTATTATTGTAGTTTACTTTTAGACCTTAGTATCAGACCTAATCCCTATGTGTGTCTATATTTACTAAATTTTTATCATATGCTTTACTAAATTTTAAAAAAAAAAAAAGGGAGAAAATTCTGTTTTATTCAATACAAAATACATTAGAAGCACTGACCTTCAATTTTTTCATATATATTCAGAGGAGAAACATAACCTTAGACCTTACTTAATATTTGTTCCAATATAATAAATAGGGTTAATTTCATTTTTGGTCTTAGATTTATAGATGACAGTCCACTTTTAATCATTTTTTATAAGAATATCCACTTTTTGTCCTAGTATTATTGTGGCATGACCATTTTTGATCATCCATCAACAAAATCGTTGAAATATCGTTAAACACATAGGCATTTCGATCATTTTTATACAAAGTGAATTGACCCCGTTATATTTTTATGTTTATTTTTTTTTTTTGAAAAAATCCGTAATTGAAGACCGAAATGACTTTTGTATTTAACATTAAAACTATTTTGTTGATGGAGGACTAAAAACGGTCATGTCATAATAATACTAGGACTAAATGTGGATGTTCTAATAAAAAAAATGATTAAAAGTGAACTGTCACCTATAAATTAACTCTAAAATGAAATTAACTCTAATAAATAAATACTAAATAGTAAATAGTAATATTTTACAACTAATTAATAGATAAATACAAAAATTTAATAATATCTTAAATCCTAAATTCTAATGCGCTTACCAATAACCTATTACAACACGTACTTCTAAAGAAATAAAGTTGCCTAGAGTTTAGTGTATTTGGTTCGTCGCCTGATTTATATGACTTGAGATGGTAGCGCGGAGGTTCAAATTTCACTGGAAGCATGTATGAGAGAAAGGTCAGAAAGTTTGAATTGAACCCTTTGTACGTCCCAAAGATTGACATTCTTAGATTTACGTTAGGAGGCCTTAGGTTTTACTAAAAACTGGACAAAGCCATCGTTTTGCAATTAAGCGAATAATCAAAATTGAAATCCCCAATGAGGCTTCTGGAAACTAACTCTGTCATTTCGTGTTATTAGACCACAAGGTCATTGGTCACCAAAAATATTATCACCCAAAGGTCAAACATGTTATATCTCCAATATAAAATTATATATGTGTGTGTGTGTTGGGACATGGGTCCAGGACTTTAGCGATGAATCAGCCTAAGATGAGACCAGACGATGAATGAGGTAGCACTTAGCAGTAGTGTGTGGCCGGGGTTGTGAGATTCGTCGTCCTCAAAGGAGTCACTTGGCCTAACAAAAAAGAGGATCTTAAATCTTAATTAATAAAAGGAAAGAGATCTAATTAAAAACTCGCATGCACTGCTTCACCAGTAGTTATATTGTGGACCATGCACCATGGCTGATACTACAGTTGTGTTGAACGGATATTGCAGTTGTGTTGAAAAGAAACTGCAGTTACAGAAAACAGATGTTATTTTATCCGTCTGAAACTGCAGTTGTGTTGAACTGATACTGCAGTTGTGTTGAACGGATACTGCACTTGTGTTGAACTGATACTGCAGTGTGTTGAACAGATGAAATGACCTCTGTTCCGCGCAACTGCAGTTCCCTTTCAACACAACTGCAATATCCGTTCAACATAACTGCAGTATCTGTTTAACACAACTACAGTATCAGCCATGACTATGGTCCACAATATAATTTGCGCTGCTTCACTATTGTCTAACTTAAATTAATTTAGAAAATAGCTAGAAACACATTCAAATCTTCTAAGAATGCATTAAATTAGTGTGTAAAAAAAGGTCTTGCCTAAAAGGCTAAAAATGATGAGTACTTGTCATAGTTTCAACAAGTGTAACTAATACACTGCAAGTCAAATGGAAGCATTTATTGTACACAATGTGATGACTCGTGAGCCCGAGCTGCTCTAACTCCCAGTTTCCAGTACAAGTTTAGTTAACCGACATTTATGTATTCCTATTTCCTATTGTTGTTTAAATATCGGATCCATCCTAGGATTTTATCTCCATTCATCATCATCAGATCATCTCCTTCAAACACATTAACTCTGATTTCTTTTCCCTCAAAGTCCTACACAGTTGTCTCCTTCTCCTTCCTGAAAATGGTGCAATCAAAGAAGTTCAGAGGCGTTAGACAGCGCCATTGGGGTTCTTGGGTGTCTGAAATTCGTCATCCTTTGTTGTAAGTTCCTTACCCTTTACTTCATTTCTAAAACTTTACATTAGATTTTTTTCCCCTCAGAATGATAAGAAAACGTTGGTCATATAAAAAAAAAAAAAATTTGATATGGTTCTTGAAGAAGTTATTCTAAGTGACGTGCACTATTTCTCATGTGATGATTGATATTAAAGTTAGGAGGTAACCCTCTTTTTTCTCCTTTATTTTCTGACTTTCACCCAATCAATAATAACGAATATAACTAAGAAGTATATATTAGTCAATAACCTTGTGGTCTAGTGGCACTCGGTTGCACCCCTATGTGGAAAGGATGGGTAAAGTAGTCATGAACAGATACTATATTGTAACAGAGTCAGGAGTACTCAAAAAAATGAAGTATATATTAGGTTTTGATTTTTTGATAGACTCAATGTTGCAATGTCAAATTTGCATGAGAAAGTACTCATAAAAGTAGAGTCAAATTAGTGTATTTTGCATTGTAGAAAGATGTTAATTAGACTACACATTTATGTTTTATATATTATATGTTGATCGAACACAAATAATATCACATTATAGTTCTTTATAGCATTCGGCCTTATATATCTGTTGAGTCAACCAATTACCATAATTTATATCCTCCTAGAAATTGATGAGATTAGATGACTACAGGAAAAGGAGAGTGTGGTTGGGCACATTTGACACAGCAGAGCAAGCCGCCAGGGCATATGATGAAGCAGCCATTTTGATGAGCGGAAGAAATGCAAAAACCAATTTCCCAATAACCCACGACTCAGAAGGCGAGCCAAAGACCACCGAACCCAACAACCAAAAACACGCAACAATCCCATCATCATCATCAAAAGCTCTGTCTGAAATCCTGCACGCGAAGCTCAGAAGGTGCAGCAAAGTCCCCACGCCATCCCTCACCTGCCTGCGCCTCGACACCGAGAATTCCCACATCGGAGTGTGGCAGAAACGCGCCGGTCAGAGCTCCGACTCCAAGTGGGTTATGACCATCGAGCTGCAGAAGAAGAACGGCGGCGGCAATGGCGAGAGGGTAGAAGAAGGGATGATGGATTGTTCCAAGAAGGCGCCGGAGATAATGGTGGATGGCGGCAGAGGCGTACGGAGCGGATTGGATGAGGAAGAAAGGCTTGCCCTTCAGATGATTGAAGAGCTCCTTCAGATAAACACTCCTAATTGCCCTTCGTTTGATGCTCAAGCGGAAGAGAATAGCTTTTGCATTTAATTTAGTGCATGTTCTTAAGCAAATACGCAGTAATAATAATCAATGAATGTTAATTATTATTATTATTATATAGGAAAACAGTTAACTCTATTTTTTTCCTGATTTATATATGTCAGTCCATTTTTAGTTTTTTTTTCAGAATATCTTTTTTAGTCCTAGTATTATTATGACATAACTATTTTTTGTTCTCTATCAATAAAATCGTTTAAATTATGTAGAATATAAGGATGTTTAGGTCTTTAATTATGAATTTTCTCAAAAAATAAAAATAAAAATATAGTGGGTCAACCCACTTTGTATTAAAAAATAAAAATGTCCTTATATTTAAGTACATTTTAAAAATTTTGTTAACGAAAGACAAAAAATGATCATGTCACAATAATACTAGGATCAAAGAGGTTTTCTGAAAAAGAATGATTAAAAGTGGACTGTCATTTATAAAAATCTAGGACCAAAATGAAATTAACTCTATAGGAAAATTTGCATTTTTGGCCCTCCAGTTATACTCGTGTATGTTACGGACTTAGTTCTTGAGTTATATGTGTCATCATTTTAACTTCAAAGTTATACATGTAGTGGACAGTTTAGTCCCAAAAGGACCAAATCTGCCACTTTATTTATTAACATATTCGTGATAGAAATAGTCCCAAAAGAACTAAAATCGTCACTTTGCCCATAATTTTGAAATAAAGATGACCACACATTTAACTTAAGAACTAAATTTGTACTGCACGTGTACAAAAATGCAACTCAATTTTTGCTAATATATACTCCGTATTTCATATTTGTCTCAACAACAAAGCTTTTTGGTGGATCAGATATTAATAATCAATCATTTTAGGGTGAAATGTGATGTTACATGCACAGTTTGGGAAGTGTTTATGGTCATATTTCTTTCAGAAAAATAAAAAAGCTTCAATTCCTCCTATCTTGTCATAATTTCGGTTTGGTATTGATGATGATCCAGATTCAACTCCATTCTCGTCTCTTTTAATTTATATATGTTTCCGTCATGGTTGAGCTGACAGATTTGTATATGTGGCCAATCTTTACTTCTTTTTCATGGGGACAATGTCATTTTTGCACGTTATTCCACTCATCTTTTATATCACTTTCTTTACTCTCTCAAGTCTTAATTTGCTATGTATGTATTAGTTTAGTGATCTTCATTTCTTTTTCTTTTTATGCCATTCATTTTCATTGTACCCTATCCCTATCTTATTATTCTGAATTAGTCCAAGTATGCTTTGCAATATAACAAATTTCACTTTTAGTCACTTACTATTATGATATTGTCGTATTTAATTATACTTTTATTTTATTTTATTTTATTATATTTTTTTATTTCATCTGCTCATCATAATTAGCCATCTATTTAAATTTATGTCATTTCACCACTTCATAGAGATGGATAACATAATAAGTTAATGGCTCTGTTTGGTAAATGGTTGTTGGCTGATTGGGTTGACTGTTTGGGTTAGAATGTATGATTTGTTGATAATATTAGCTGATTGTAGAAAGTTGTTTGATAAATTGGTTGTTAGCTGATAGCTATTTGGTATAATTTCTTTTCTCAAAAAGCTAATTGAAAAGGCTGCTTTGAGTAGCCTTTTGAATTTTAGCATTTTGGAGTTACAAAAAGCTTATTAACCAAACAACTAATAGTGATCAAATAAGCCAAAATTGGCTGATTATTTACCAAACAGGGCCAATAACTTGATGAATTTGGTTGGGATTGTCTTAAATTTCACGAGGCTTTAAATTGTGTTATTATAAATGTCCTTTATAACTTCCACTTATCATTTGACTAAATATTTATACCTAAATGGCACTATAATCTTTCTAATATTTTGACCCATATACTATTTAACCAAATATTTATACCTATAATCGAAAAGACAAGTAATAAATTTTTTTTATATACATTAAGATACAATATGATCTTTGCAATGTATAATATAATATTCGCATTCTACATTTCACCAAATATTTATACCTATAATGGAAAAGGCATGTAATAAGGTAATTTTTATATGTTAAGATACAATATGACCTTTGTGCGGTATAACATAATATTGTCATTCTACATTCCACTTATATTATGACTATAAATTACGGTATAAATTCCTTAAGGGAGCAACATTTAGCCAAGTTGGTTGAATAATCACATACTAGATTTCAATTTGTCTCATGTGGGAATTGTCTATTGGCCTTTTTAGTTTGAGTTGATCGGCAATAGGTAACTTAAGTTAGTTTATCTCTTTGTGGTCCTTCGTTGATTAGGATCACTGAGTTTTACCCAAAATATAATACGCGTACTTTCAGATAGTGGCGAGGGGCTTTTATGTAAATGAAAGGTATAAATTCCTTGAAATATTATCCATTTCCTCGTTTGTGTTTACTCAGATTTGGACACATACAGAAGTTAGTTGATGACCTTAGCTTTTTAACTAAGAAGTACTTCCCCAACTAAACCATGAAGATATGTCTAACTGTTGACATTTTTAGTCCAACTGTAACAACTCCAGTAGAAACCCCAGTACGTACGTACGATGTAGGAATATATAATAAGCTTCAATAGTGATAAATATTGGGCAATTATTACATCTCTTGATTTTAATTAATAAACCCCTCTTAACGTGGGCACTTTAGACTTTAGATCACCCTATGCTCTGCATATATAAAATTCAATAATGGAAAGTTGGAAACGGTTGGGCTAAACGGTGAGTTTGAAATGTTTATTTAATTAAGTGGTGAAGGTGTATTTGGAGGGGTAACTATTAAAAATATTTTTTTTTAGTACTACTGACTCTATTATAATGTGTATCTGTTCAACCCATGATCTCCTATTTGAGAAAGTCATTTTATGCCACGAGACTACAAGATCATTGGCAATAAATTATATTTCATCACGAATAATTTTTCTTGATATACTTTTTTTTTTTTTTTGCGTACGGATTAGTAATCTTAGTACAATTCATATTCCTAAAAAATAATAGAAGCAAAATTCAAGTGTCTTTGTCACATAAATAGATCAAATCTACCAAAATGTAGGTGCGCAAATAAGTTGATTGACTGATTTGGTAATTGGTATTAATCAAAAGAGGAGTGGGCTATGGTCACTTAATATCTCATTAAATTGCTAGTCCCTGTTTTCAAAGGGTAAAGGGATTGCTTGGTTGGTGGTAAGGGTCTGTCAACCTTGGACAAATGGAAGAAGGATGGAACTTTTTGATGATACTACGTTGATACTGCCGAGGTTTTAGGGCTGTTGTCTGCTTGGGTCTTCAGTCGCAAATTATAGTGTGGACCATGATTATGGCTGATATTGCAGTTGTGTTGAACGGATAGTGCAGTTGTGTTGAAAAGATACTGCAGTTGTATTGAAAGGAAACTGCAGCTGCGCGAAACAGAGACCGTTCATCTGTTCAACACAACTGCAATATCCGTTCAACACAACTGCAGTATCAGTTCAACACAACTACAGTTCCAGACGGATGACACGTACTCTGTTCTGCGTAACTACAGTTTCCTTTCAACACAACTGTAGTATTCGTTCAACACAACTGCAGTATCATTTCAACACAACTGCAGTATCAACCATGATCCATGGTCCACAATGCATTGTGGACCATGGTCCATGGTATAATGACTGGTCTTCAGTCATGACTCATGACAAGGATATATATGACAACAAAATCTGACAATTTGTTCACGGTTGCTTTTAACCGACAATATTCCACGACTTCTTCGATCTAGAACATGTACTCTCTTTTTTTTTTTCTTTTTTTTTTGGTAAATTAAAAGAGTACATGTACTCTCTATTTATAATACTCTTTCATATGGCAATTAATTAATAATTATATTAATTTTGTTGGTCTCAATTAAAATTTTAATATATTAAAATTTTGTGACAGAGTAAAAGTTGATAATAGATTTTTGGAGTAGGAGTAATATTTTTCATATTCCACACATGTGCAATTCATATAAACGGGTTCATTAACAGACTAGCATAATTATGACGCAAATACAATAAATCATATCATAAACATGATTTATTAAGGTTAAAGGGTTAAAGTTTTAAACATGAACACGATTTTTAAACAAGTTAAATAGGTTACCACAATAGACAAGTTTAATTAGTTAGTAGGTTTCTAGTTCATATAAGTATATAACACGATAACATGTTTAAACACATTATACATATTAATATAATTTTTAAAAGTCTACAATTAAATCTAGCAAAATAGTAAAGATATTCAATTCGTAGCATATCATAATATTCATAAAATGATAGAATAACATCTAAAAATCATAACTGATGTTAAGTTTAACAACTTAAATGGGTCCTTAGTTGCTTAAGCTTGTTGACGGGATAAGACACAAAATTTAACAAGCTCGTAACAGGTCAATTTTTTAATGATCTCTAATTAGCTCGTTATTTTCGTGTTGTATTAAATAAAATAAGTTGGGACAAATATTGCAAGGTCTATCATATGACTATAAAGGGGGTGTTTAGTAAATAGCTGTTAGTTGTTAGCTTATGATTGGGTTAGTGAGTTTGACTAGTTGATAGCATTAGCTGATTGCATAAAGATGTTTTATAAATTAGCTGATAGATGATTACATTTAAAATGACTTTCTCAAAAAGCTTATCAAAAAAAATTCATTTGAGCAGTTTTTTGAATTTTAGCATTTTCGAGCATTATGCTGTTACAAAAAGCTAATTAATCAAACACTTACATTGAATGTTTAACTAAGTCAAATAGCTAATATTGATCAAATAAATCAAAATTGACTGATAAGCTAATTATGTTACCAAACAGTGCTACAGTCTACTATTTTCACAATGGTTTGTTTCATAGATGGATTCTACTAAAATTCTTGTTTTCTTTTGGTTTTTACCATTTCTCTAAAGCTTAAGGTATTTTATAATTAATAAATAATTGTGAGATTATAATTCTTGATTGGCCGGAAGTAGTGAAATTATATGGTGTAGTCTTTCTTTGTAGAGTTTCTATTTTGAGTTATTGCATTAACTTCACCACCTTGATAATAATACAATTTGATGCTCACCTTGTCAATAGTCTAATCATGCATTATATTTTTAGAGTGGCTCTTTTATAGTACAAGACAAGTTACAAGCTAATTGTCTAACTCAAAACTAAAACATGTGGTTAACAATTCTTCATCAAGACATGATCGCCATAATTAACATTAAATCACTCACTTTAATGCATTCCACCATTATGAATTTCCAAAAATAATGCATTCCACCATTATTTAATTAAAATTCATCCCTCAACCTCCTTTCTCTCATTTTTGCCTAGTTTTCTTCTCCGGTCCTTTTTTTTTCTTCCTTTTTTCTTTTTTTTTTCCATTTATTTACTGTTCTTTTTTTTTTCTTTGCATTTTCTCGTTTGTAAAATTTATGCTATCTCAATCTTTCATAAATTTGTCCATCGGTAAAAACTGTCAAAACAGACCCAACTCACTAAATTAGACCCGTTTTACCTATTTTTGGAATGAGCTGTGTCCAAGAGTTATATGTAATTGGCATATTTAATAACCCTTTTAAATATGTCAACTACTAATTAATGTAGTGTGAATATACATCTATTACTAATCCAAATGGGTGATCTTTGAGAAAGTATAGAATATACACTATCTCGTAAGAATCATGAATGTTTTTAAAAAATAACTCTTTTAAATATAAGTTAAATATTATTATTGTTGTTGTTGTTGTTGTTGTCATCATCGTTGTTGTTGTTATTATTTTAAACTTAGGTTATCCCAATTTTGTCGGACTAATACTAAGCTCATAAGACCCTACCTCTAGAGCCGGTCACTATAGAGGTAAATCGTAACAGGACCTAATCCATACCTTCTATCATCGTGGGATAATTCAAACCCCACAATGCCGCCTTCAGACGTGACCTCAAGTCAAGCGACGAACCACAACGATAAGTAGCCCTGTGAGGCTTATTATTGTTGATGTTTTTATTTACACACACAACTTTCAATATAAACGGATATTAATTTCTTTTGAATACTTATTGTATTTCTATTCCTTAAATCAATCTAACACAGTAATACATTTTAAGAAATCTAATCTTTCATCGAATTAAACAATGGAATAGAATTTCTAGTATATTCTTTATATATATATATATATATATATATATATATATATATATATATATATATATATATATATATATATATTTCATATAAAATAACATTTTTATTTCTTCAAAATTTATTCGGTGAACGAAACATGCTTTTTTTTAATACTACTAACTCTATTACAATGCAGTATCCGTTCATAACTACTTTCTCAAACTATTGAAACACAAGAGTCCCACCACATCCTGTATAAAAGGAAGGGTTTGATGCCACTGGACCACAAGGTCCTTGGCGAATGAAACATGCTTTAAGATTATACTAAATTTAACTTTAGTATTCACCACACTCAAAGCTCTCAATATATATATATCTTTTTTTCAAAACACAAACACATACAAATCCTTGCCCAATGTTTTTTTAAACACTTCTATTTTTATTACTGTGATGATATATTTTTTTGTTTTTTACTGTGATGATATATAATATATTGTAATTACAATTCCAAAAAAAAATATCCACCGCATAAATATAAAAAGATACATAACCATATAACCTTGAATTGCCATGATTACTGGAGATTTAAATGAATGGCTAAGGATTTTTGCTCCAAAACTTTTGTCACTTGTACAATTTTTTTTAATTTTAATGTAACGTTTCTACATGGAATATTTTATGTGGGTAGCTCACTAGCAAATAAGTGCAATAAATTTAAATATGACAATTTTTAGTGTAACATTACAATATCCTGAGGCGGATCTATAATGGAAGCAGTTGCCCCCGCCCCGCCCCATCCCAATATATAGTAACTTATTGTGTGTATATATATAGTACATGTTTAGATATAATAAAATATATAAATACGAATAATTAAAAGATGAGATAAGTAAGATTATTATAAGTCATGCGGTTAATGTAAAAAAGAAATGTCAAAAGGTCAAATTTTATTGCTTTAATTTCCTTGGATTTTTACATTTTTTTTTGGCTTTTTTAAAAATAGGGATAGTGATATTTTTTTCTTTTAGAATATAATATTTGCAAGCCTTCTTTTACATTAATAGTGAGATATATGGTTTATAATATGTTATGTATTCAAATTATTTTTATCAAATTAATTATGTTTCATATTTTGTTATGAATATTTTATTTTTATAAAATTTTGATGTGTTTTAATTTTTCGCTAATATCAAACAGTATTTATGATTATGCTTCTAAGTGTTTAATTCACTTTTATTTTTCAAACTTTTAATCTTTCGCTCCCATTCGAAATATTTTTTAGATCCACACATGACAATATTGCAACAATCAGACGCCAATTTATTTTTATTTTTTTAAAATCAAATGGGAATATATATATACACACCAAAGTATGAAGAGACTAGGCCACGGCTGCTAAGAAACTTAATACATAATGCATGCATATACATATTAGGTAAAAATGGATTGGGAGGCCCCCTACATACTATTCTTGAAAAGTTGATAATTAAATGAATACAAACTGCAGGTACGACAATCACTCACTAATTGATGTTTAGTCTTGGGTTAATTGATAGGTCCATAATTTTAATTTCGTGAACATTAAGACACTAGCTCTCTGGCCAATGACCTTGTGGTCTAGTGGCACCCGGTGTCCTGATTTACACTCCCACTCCCACATGAATGATGAGAGTGGGTTCGAGTCTCAGTGGAGGCAACTGCTGACTTTTTGTGCTACAGTAGGTTGAGAAAGTAGCTATGAACAGATACTACATTGTAATTGTGGCAGTAGTAAATAAAAAATAAATAAATAAAAGACACTAGTTCTCTACGTTGTTTTCATATCTTAAATACATTGTTATTGAAGTGGGGCTAGCTCCCTAAGTCCTACCTTCCCTAGTTTCAAATCTTTTTTTTTTTTTTTTTTGGTTCCTTTGTTAATATTTAATTAACGAGGAGCACGATTGACATATGGGTTCTGAAATTATGACCATGCATTTGAAAAATATTATATGCAACTCTAACTTGTCTTATGTGGGCTCACGGGCCCCGCAAGTTAGCACTTGGGCCTAACTTTAAAAATTAAAAAAATTATTATATATTATTTTATATTCAAATATTTGTGTGTATGCGCCATTATTAAGGTGAGTTCATCCCTTCTCAAGAATCTGTGTGGACATATCAGTACCATTGAATGCTTGAGATCAATGGCTTAGATTTCACTAATTGTGCAAGTGAAGTGCACAGTGAACAGTTGCATAGTTGACGAAATCTGAGTCATTGGTCTCAAGCATTCAATGACCTAAATATGTCCACACAGACTCATGGGAACGTCTGAACTATTAGCAGTCGTTATATCGTGGACCATGGTCCAAAAATGGCACCGTTTCTTTAAGTAAAGAAATGGCTGCCGTCACATTTTAACGGAGCTCTGTAAATGAAACTACAGTTTATCTCAAATGATATTGTCTCACATTTGTTTTTATATTATCAAACGATACTATAGTTATATCGAAATGAAATTATAGTTGTGTGGAAAAGAAACTGCAGTATATATAAAATTAAACTGAATAACAGTTTCACATATTTGAGCGTATATTGTCCAATGAAACTGTAGTTATATCGGAATGATACTGTAGTTGTGTTGTAATAAAACTATGGCATATATAAAATGAAACTAAATAACAGTTTCACATATTTGAGTGTATAATGTCGAATGAAACTGTAGTTATATCGAAATAAAACTGTAGTTGTGTTGAAAGGAAACTGCAGTGTATATAAAATGGAACTGAATATGTTACATTAATATAGAGCTACTTTACTCCTAATGGTGCGAACGACACAGACGGATGTTGTTTCTTTTCATTAAAAGAAACGACATCGTTTTGGACCATGGTCCACGGTATAGTTTGTGAACTATATATATTAGTACGTGAAGACCAGAGGTTGGGAAGGTTTGCTCAGCCCACAATGCATTGGGCCCAAAACTACCTTCAACACTTGCAGAAGATCTTACTACATCAGGCCCATTACGGCGGCATTACGATCCCGCAGTTACATTTTTGTTGTCATTCCGCGCTTCGTAATCTAAAATTTGAAATGATATAAAATTCGATAATTATAAGGTTTTGCTTTTTTTTTTTCTTTGTGCATGACGTATTAGTTATTCATATTTTTATTTCTCTTTATTTTTTTTCATTGGGATGTATTAATTTTATTGCACCGATTTTAACTAATAACAAATAATTATACAAATAAATAGAATAAAGTAGTTATGAACAGATACTGCATTGTAACAGAGTCGGTAGTTCTAAAAAAAAAAAAAGTCGTTCTAAGAAACTAAACAATACTATTATGCTCTGTTTGGCACATCTAACTTAAAGTTAGCTGAAAGTTGAAAAATTAGTAGCTGATAAGCTAACTAATTGAAATTAAAATGTTTAACAATATTATTTGTTGAATTAGCTGATAAGTGTAAAAAGACATAAAAAGAATAAACTAAGATATAAGGATTTTGAATAATGAAGGGTAGATGGTATCATTTTTGTAAACTAGTAAAGAAAAAAGGGAAAAAATAAAATAAAAAAATCAAGAACATATTTTACTCACTCACCAAGAATTTTTTTTTTTAAATACTCATGATTCTTTATGACTACCCATTTAGAATGGTAACTGGGATACCATCACATTACAAGTCAGTTGGTCAAAATCGCCAAGTTAAAATCTAGTAGTAATATAATTTTAAAAATGAAGCCATGACATGGACGCATGTCCGGAAGCATATGCTTTGTGCGATACATAAAAAACTAGATGAAAGTACTGAAATGTTTATTTTAAAAAAAGAAAATATAACTAATTCAATAAATTACGAAAATGTGTGAACTGTTAAATGTATTCTAAAATACTCAAAGGTGGCCAAATATAAAACCTTTATGAAGATACTCTACAATGCAATAAAAAATGTGATGGTTGTTGTGAAAATTCATATATTCTCATGTGGAACATGCATAATTAATCGTTCTAAATTATACAACTAAGAAGAGAGAAGAAGAAAATCAAAACCCCAAAAAATTCATTCTCATTAGATTATTACCAAAATACCGATACAACATTACAACATGAGTAATAACACAACATTATCTATGATCCTAAAAAGTAGGATAATGGCCACCAGAATCTCTATTTTTACAACAATGATGAACTTTTACGCGACATTTGAATGAACTTTAACAATTTCTAAGAGGTCATATCAGAATTGATTTCCAATTATTAGAGTAGTGTCAAATTTGACTACAATGAGGGAAATCTATGTTTCACACTTCCCGACCAGTATAGGAGCAAGAAGCTCTGACCAAAAAGTGAGCAATCACATTGGTTATTATATTGTATTTTTTTAAAATACACTCTAACATATTCATACTATATGCTTAACAATTATGTTAATTTTGATTGGAATGGGGTTCGAACCTAAGACTTTCTTTATAAAAATCAATGAGTAAGTTATTAATAATAAATAGTTAACAGAATATTTCGTTACTAAAGTTTACACTGACGAAATGCAGGGGTATTTAGAAAAAGTAAATAATATAATAGAAGGTAAAGTAGGAAAAATAATAAAATAAAAATTATATGAACCATTCATTTCAATAAAGGGTCACACTTGTGTGAGACCGTCTCACGGATCTCAATCAGTGAGACGGGTCGGGTCACACAATTTGGGTTATATTTAATTTATGGATCAATTCTGTTTGGGCTAATTATTTTTAACAATCAGATATGGGCTTTTTTAAGCCCAATTTTATTAATTCATTTTATCAGGTTTTTGTTCCATTTTTCGCGTTCCTGTGTTCTTAGCGTAAAACTTGTCTGAGCAAGAGAGAAGGTTCCCCTCCACTTTTTCATCTAATTTTCAAAATTTCTCTTAACAAAGGTGCATTTTCTTCACAATCTCAGGTGAGTTTTTGTTTTTGATAATTTTAATGTGTAAAATTTGCTAGGGGCTTTGCTATTACACTCCAATTCTTCCGTTTCTCGCACTCCATTCTTCTGTTGAGATATCATTCATGCTCATTGGAACTAAACTGAAATAATAACTCAGTATAAAATTGTTCAGGAATAGTTTTATTCAATTTTAAATATGAATAAATAAAAATAAAATTAATTATGATCCATATTATCCAATCGCACATAGTTGATTGCAAAAATTAAGAATTGTTTGAAGAATTCAATTTTTTATTTGCATTAGAGTTTTGCATTTGTAGCAACGACTGCAAATTTCGATTTCTCCTTCCAGCTCACAATCCAGCTCTCCCAGCAATTAAATTCTTCTATTTAATTTCTCTCATGATGTTCGTCATTATAACAAGGAATTATGTGTTTGCATGCAGTAAGTCGGATTTTTTAGCCGGACATATTTCGCCGCCAGCAACTCTGCATAAAAATCTCTGTTTCTTCGATTTAATTTCTTGCAGTTCGCCATAGGTAACTTCCTATCACTATTTGCTTCTTCCTTTTAAGTGTTGAGTATTCATTTTTGCTACGAAGTAATATATTTGTGATTAATCATTTATGATATGAAGTAGTATATTTGGGCTATTAAGTATTAAATTTAATGCTTTAAGTGTTGGTTATTCATTTGTATAATTAAGAAGTATATTTGCTCTATAAAGTATTGTGTTTGATGGTTAAAGTCATGATAATTCATTTGTGATATAAAGTAGTATAGTTGCACCATAAAGTATTAGATTTAATGCTCTAAGTGTTGAGTATATATTTGTGCTATGAAATAGTACATTTGTGCTATTAAGTATTGTGTTTGATATGATGGTTAAAGTATTAGATGTAATGGTTAAAGTGTTGAGTATTCATTTGTGCTATGAAGTACTAGTTTTAGGCTATAAAGTATCAAGTTTAATGGTTAATGTATTGACTATTCATTTGTGTTTAAAAGTACTAGTTTTAGGCTATAAAGTATTAGGTTTAATGGTTAATGTATTGACTATTCATTTGTGTTTAAAAGTACTAGTTTTAGGCTATAAAGTATTAGGTTTAATGGTTAATGTATTGACTATTCATTTGTGTTTAAAAGTACTAGTTTTAGGCTATAAAGTACTACGTATTAAATTTAATGGTTATGGTTAAGGTGTTGAGTATTCATTTGTGCTATTAGGTAGTATATTTGTGCTATTAAGTTTTATGTTTTGATGGTTAAAGTCATAATCATTCATTTGTGATATAAAGTAGTATATTTGCACCATAAAGTATTAGATTTAATGCTTTAAGTGTTGGATATTTATTTGTGCTATGAAGTAGTACATTTGTGTTATTAAGTATTGTGTTTGATGGTTAAAGTATTAGATGTAATGGTTAAAGTGTTGAGTATTCATTTGTGCTATGAAGTACTAGTTTTAGGCTATAAAGTATTAAACTTAATGATTAAAATGTTGAGTATTCATTTGTGATATGAAGTAGTATATTTGCACTATAAAGTATTAAATTTAATGGTTAAAGTGTTGAGTATTCATTTCTGTTATGAAGTAGAATATTGGCAGCTACTGCTAGGTAATGGAATGGAATAAATTGAGAATGGAAGTATTGTTGCATTAATGTTATTGCTGCAATGTTGATTTAACCTTAATATGAAATTCTGAAATGCTATGAGCAGCTGCTCATATTGAATGACAGTGGAGATATGCTAACAGTAGGTGAGTTTCATCTAAATACTGTGCTTGCTGCTCGTTTTAATAATGCTATAAGATAGTGGATCTCTTTGTGGCAGAAATTGTGAATCTGTAATGGTCGCTTTAAATAATTTCTGGAATTGTAGGTCATTTGATTGGATAGGTTGAATGATTTATATGGTTTGAATGTGCTTGAAGTTGAGTGTATGTTTTGCTGCTGTTTGAGAGGCAATACAGTGTGCTGCTACTGGAAAATAAAGGGCAATAATTGGCTGATAGAAGTGTGTGCGGTCTGGTTTGAAAATTCAATATTGAATTGGTTGAGATTGGACTGTTTTAATTGTGAGTATTGTGGCAGTATAATCTGCTCGAATTGAATAAATTGGATGGTGAAGGTGTTTGAGAATCGTTGAGTTTGGTTGGGTTGAGTAAGGAAATTATGAGAATAAAAATGGAGTGGTAGTGGTTGTTGCCTTGGTGTTGCAATTTAATTGAATTTGCATAAAATTGCATGCAATCTAATTGAATTTGTATTTAGGATTATGAAAAGCAAGTGTTGCTGGATGATTGGCAGCAAGATCTGAATATGGAGAAGCTTTGCTTNTTAAGCTATAAAGTATTAAACTTAATGATTAAAATGTTGAGTATTCATTTGTGATATGAAGTAGTATATTTGCACTATAAAGTATTAAATTTAATGGTTAAAGTGTTGAGTATTCATTTCTGTTATGAAGTAGAATATTGGCAGCTACTGCTAGGTAATGGAATGGAATAAATTGAGAATGGAAGTATTGTTGCATTAATGTTATTGCTGCAATGTTGATTTAACCTTAATATGAAATTCTGAAATGCTATGAGCAGCTGCTCATATTGAATGACAGTGGAGATATGCTAACAGTAGGTGAGTTTCATCTAAATACTGTGCTTGCTGCTCGTTTTAATAATGCTATAAGATAGTGGATCTCTTTGTGGCAGAAATTGTGAATCTGTAATGGTCGCTTTAAATAATTTCTGGAATTGTAGGTCATTTGATTGGATAGGTTGAATGATTTATATGGTTTGAATGTGCTTGAAGTTGAGTGTATGTTTTGCTGCTGTTTGAGAGGCAATACAGTGTGCTGCTACTGGAAAATAAAGGGCAATAATTGGCTGATAGAAGTGTGTGCGGTCTGGTTTGAAAATTCAATATTGAATTGGTTGAGATTGGACTGTTTTAATTGTGAGTATTGTGGCAGTATAATCTGCTCGAATTGAATAAATTGGATGGTGAAGGTGTTTGAGAATCGTTGAGTTTGGTTGGGTTGAGTAAGGAAATTATGAGAATAAAAATGGAGTGGTAGTGGTTGTTGCCTTGGTGTTGCAATTTAATTGAATTTGCATAAAATTGCATGCAATCTAATTGAATTTGTATTTAGGATTATGAAAAGCAAGTGTTGCTGGATGATTGGCAGCAAGATCTGAATATGGAGAAGGTGTTGCTGGATGATTGGCAGCAAGATCTGAATATGGAGAAGCTTTGCTTGAGAGGAGGATGGATTGAAATTGGATATTGAATGGCAGAGGTGATGGTATGTGTTGTTGCTGTTATGATGAGCTAAATGTGTTTAATTAAAATTATCGGAGCATTAAGGGAAAGAGAAGAAAGAAATATGCTTTATCAAGTTAATTACAGGAGTTGGAGGCTGCGGCGGAGATGGGAGGAGGCGGAGGGAGAACTTAAGCGGAAGAGATGGAGGAGACGGAGACGGTGCGGCGCGATGCAGAGGATGAAAAGCAGAGAGCGAGTAGCATTGGATGCAGGGAGAAAAACATAAAAAGGCACATGATATGCACATGTTGACCCGTATACTTGTGTGACCCGACCCGTCTCACGGATGGAGATCCGTGAGACGGTCTCACACAAGTTTTTGCCTTCAATAAATAATTACATCAACATTTTTTAGTTCCGGTTATGAGTCTAACTTTATTAGCTCTTATTATTAGGTTTGTATTGTATGTATGTATTTGTATATGTAATGTACGTAGATAGATGTAGATATATATAGTAGATGTTATAATTATTCTTACAACGGAATATTTCTTAAATTTATTTTAATATCACATAGATAAGTGGTTTTTGAAAATTATAATTATTCTTACAACGGAATATTTCTTAAATTTATTTTAATATCACATAGATAAGTGGTTTTTGAAAATTATAATTATTCTTACAACGGAATATTTCTTAAATTTATTTTTTATAATTATTCTTACAACGGAATATTTCTTAAATTTATTTTAATATCACATAGATAAGTGGTTTTATTTCTTAAATTTATTTTAATATCACATAGATAAGTGGTTTTTGAAAATTATAATTATTCTTACAACGGAATATTTCTTAAATTTATTTTAATATCGCATAGATAAGTGGTTTTTAAAAATTACAAATATAGTAAAATAAAATACTATAAATATTAGGCAATTATTCTTGCGAATAGGTGATAATTGATTTTATAATAGTTAGTATAGGGAAATAATATTAACAGCATAGTGTAAGAAAGAAACTCCATACTATACCATTCAAAAACTTTCTAAATGCTATTATGGTTATGTTTGGCAAACCTAGCTGAAACGGTAGCTGAAAGCTGAAAAGTAGCTGAAAGCTGAAAAGCTATAAGCTTGAAGCTGAAATCTGAAGAGCTGTCAAGCTAGCTGTTATGCTTAAAAGTGTTTGGTAAAATTAGCTTTTTGATAAGTTGATAAATGTAAAAAGACTAAAAAGGACATCTTCATAAAAGTTGAATAGTTTTAAATTTAAATAGGTTTGTTTACATATTAAAATATAAAATAATGAAATCAATATAATTTAATAAAATATAAAGTAGGAACATATATTTGAAAATATATAAAGTAAAACAAGATGTTTATAATTTATAAAATTAGTTCACACAAAAATTATTGTTCAAACACAAATATCAAATTAAAATTACAACGAAACATATTGAAGAAAAAAGGCCAAAAGAGTTTTAATTGGGAGGGATAAATGATGTCATTTATATAAAATAATAAAGATAAAGATGGAAAAAAGTTAAGAAGCTATTAGCTTATTTTTGAAAAGCTACCTGAAGTAGCGTTTCAAAATAAGTTCTTATTTTAAGCTACTAGCTTATTTTGAGAACATTACCAAACAAAGCTTATAGCTTATTAGTAGCTTAAAATAAGCTATAAGCTCCTAAATAAGCTCTGCCAAACACAACCTATATATATAGTGGCACAAATCTCCTTCTTTTTTCAATATGGAACAAGTTCTTGTTTCAAGTCTTTCCACATTCATTTCCAACTTAAATGGTTCTACTTTGAGAATTAATTTCTAATTCACCCTTTATCTGTTTTGAGCATACAATATATCGATCTCTTCGACTCACTAAGAAGAACCCGAATGCATTTTGACCTAACCTAAATTGAAAGTGGACGTCACATATATTTATACCAAAAAATAGCCACTTACAATAGTCACAGTGAGGTTGACTTTTATATTGAGGCCATGAATTTTAGTTAATTAAAATTTATTCAAAAAACAGTTTTATGGATCTAATAAATATCACAACTTTAAAATGGGTTTAAAAAAAATATAAATTGATACAAATGAATTTTAGTTAACACTTGTTTAGTAGTGTTAGGGGCTATTATTTATCCTCCACTTAGTATATATAGGAACAAATTTTCTTCATTCTTGGCGCGCGCACAAAAAAATAATAATAAAAAATGATGGCAATACCCTCCATTATATTCAAATGATCAACTAAGAAAAATTATAACAGATAATCACAAATGATGGCAATACCCTCCATTATATTCAAATGATCAACTAAGAAAAAATATAACAGATAATCACTTTTATTACAAATTGAAAAGTCTATGTGTTAGAAATAATTATTGTGTAGATTTTGATGATGTTACTGGTTATAATTATTGTGTAGATTTTGATGATGTTACTGGTTGTAATTATAGAAACTTAGACTTACAAAAATTACTATAAACACAACTCAAGCCTTTGACAAACCCGAGCCCAAACCCACCCCCTTTCATGTGAGATAGTTCAACGAGAATACTGATATTCTTTGCACGCCTAGTGGGACTCGAACCCACAATCATTTGATTAGAAGTCAAACACCTTATCCATTAGGCCACAGGCACTACACATAATTTATTTTTTATATTTAACTCTTATTTTGTGTTTAAAATGGAAATATTTTGTTTAAAATGATCCTGGCTTTATTTGATAAATTATGTGTATATTATCTTATTTAAGTGAAAATATCAATTTTATGTGTGTTCTGAAAGACAAAAAAATTATTAAGTTGATTATTAGGGAACAAATGGAAGAGCAAAAGGTGGACCAAATTCAAGATTTAATCATGTACAGGGTGCATATAGGATCACATGAAATTTTACTCAACTCCATATCTGAACGGACTATATGAAATCTATATGAATCGGTGTACCACATTCACCCTGCAAAACGCAAGAATTTCAGGAATATAATTTAACATATGGCGTATGAAATATCAGTGGTGCATCTATGTAATGCCACTCTATCGCGGTACGGTAGTAGAACAACCCAACCAAAGTCTAAAGTCATACGAGGTGTGCACAACCGCACACATGGCAATACACGGTCAAAGTAAATATGAAGTCCTTGTATTATATGTTTTTGTACAATTTAGTCTATATACATTAATTTCGTGCAATTTAATACATGTACTTTTGAAAATGTTTTAATTAAAAATAATTAGTAACACTACAATTTTTATTAATGCCAAAGGCCTTGTGGTCAAGCGGCACCCGGTGTACACTCCCATGTGGAAGGGAGTGGGTTCGAGCCTGAGTGGAGGCATCTATTGACTCTTTGTGCTTCAGTAGGTTCAGAAAGTAGTTAAACATATACTACATTATAACAGAGTCAGTAGAACTCAAAAATATGAATATTAAGCTATACAGTACAATATATCGATTTCGTCGTCTCACTACGAAGAACCTAAATCTACTTTGATTCGATCTAAATCGGAAGTGAACCCCACATATATTTATACTACAAAATAGTCACTTAAAATGTCATTTTATCTTATATTTTCCAACAACTTGAATTAATGCATCATGAGAGTTGAAAAATGTTGGTTGTTGCAAAGTAAACCAAAAAAGTGCTTGGGGTGAGGTTAAACACGGGAGCTTGAGGGGGGGGGGGGGGGGGGGGGG
>NC_044918.1:18899709-18903995 GCF_003576645.1 Ipomoea triloba | reverse complement strand
GGGGGGGGGGGGGGGGGGGGGAGGGGGGGGGGGGGGGGGGGGGGGGGGGGGGGGGAGTGGATGGTGGTACTTAAAGATTGTGAGTTATTATGCTAAAATAAAAGGAAAGTGAAGTGGATAGAGATTGGGAAGACTCACACGACAACGTGGAATAAAGTAACGCTGTCAACATTTATGCATGGATAGATGGCTACCCTTTGTGGCCAAAACTCCAACTAACACTTAATAATAACACCCTTATCATAAAAGAAGCCCCGCCCCGGCCCCCCCAAGAATATGCTTTTGTGCCCTCTTTAATATTCCAACTTCTACACAACTCTCACCCTATCCATTTTCTACACGTTTGGGGATTTCAAAATATTCATCAGCATCTTCCAGCAAGATGCCATATATATTTCCGCAGCATCATCAAATCATATATATTTTTGCCATGTCTTTCAAAACTTGGGTTTCATCATTCTCTCATAATAATATATTTTGGCCTGGGGAAAATCTTCTTTAGATGATATGATGGTGATATATAGCCAGGGGAAGTAATTTTCAAAATCTTTAAACAATAAAAGTATTTTCAAAAAAAAAAAACATTAGTAATTCAAAATTTAAATTTTGACAATTTTATCTTTCAATTTTGTTTGAAGTGACAGTTTTAGTTTGACTCTTATAGTTGCGATTATGCACTAATGAAAATTAAAGAAAATTTGGTTTTGATAGGGTCATTTTCGTAATTTTAACCCATCTTCCTCCTACATAAATTTTTTTTAAAAAAAAAATCTATGTGGGCAAAAAAAAAAACACCCAAGTTGCAGGAGTGGAAGTGTGGAACAAAGAACAATGTTGTTGTCATAAAAACCAAAGCTTTAATTTGAAAGAGATTCCACAAACATATATAAAAGAGTTCCAAATTAAAACCAGGGGCATATATGTAAAACAGTAAAAGGGATAGAAAATTGGGACAAATGCATGAACTGATTTGATATTATTGGAATATGGAATTCTTCAAACTTATTTTTCAGGCTTTGAGCATATACCAAAATTAGATTCGAATCTTTTCTTGCACCAATTTTCATCTTTTATTTATGAAAAAATTAATACGGAGTATTATTTAGAAAAATATTGTGCTAAATTAAATATTTTAAACTTTTGCGAAATATTATAACTTTTTTACATTTATTTATTATTAGTAAATTGATTAATTTCATTCTAAGTTTAATTTATACTCATTTTAAGTAATAGATCTAAGTTTAAATTTGATCACTCATATTTCTCCTCAATTGTACCAAAAATTACTTCTTATAAATTAATAATGAAGATATAAATTAATAATGATCACTCATATCCATAACTAACCGACTCAAACCAAGAGGACTAAGGATTCTGAGATTTGAACTCGTGATTTGTAATTACAAGTTTGTATTTTTAGTCATCTTAGTTAGGGTTACCCCTAAAGTTCCATATTGAATGTACGGGCAATGACCTTTTTATTTTTTTTCCTTTTTGTTTTTATTGTTAATTCAATTGTACAAAAAGTGGATGAAGAAAATGATAATGAGTTTTATGAGTATTAAATGATCTAAATACAGTATTAAGATAATAAAAGTAGACAATTTACCTTAGTATTAGAAAATGATTTATTTTTATTATAAAAAAGTTACATATACCCCACACACACACACAAAAAAAAAAATGGTCTCTTTTATTTCGTTCCGGATTTGCCCTTGCTTCTGACCGGGAAATGGGTGTAAAACCTGGCCATTGTTGTACTTTCGATTTCTGTTTATGTGGACGAAGAAAACGGCGCGCATCCTTTCAAAAAAAAAATAAATAAATAAAAAGAAATAAAATGGCGCGCATATTCCTCATGGCTTGGAATTATACCAATCTTCGTTTTCAATTCTGTTGAAAGAAAAGTCAATTGGCTCGGCTTGAGCCGATGCCCTAGCAGCTTGCACCCGCTTCGAATATTAACGTCCATTTTTATTTTTTGAAAACATATTAACGTCCATATGATTCATGAAAAAATATTGAAGTGAATTTCCATGAAAAAGAAATTATTTACAATATTAATTTTATTATTTGATTGGTGGAAAATAAATTATTAAAAATAATTAGTATAAAGACTTAAATATATATAATAAAAGTTTATGTGGTAATTTTTTTCAAAATAACAAAATGTGTGGAAAATAACATACTAAAGAAGAGTAGTGGACTCTTTTTTTGAATACAACTGACCCTATTACATTGTACTATCTGTTCATCTATACTTTCTCAACCTATTGAAGCACAAAGAGTTAATATCGCCTCTATTGAAACTCGATCTCATGACCTCCAATATGAAGAGTCGCTACATGTCATTTGAGCATAATGTGCTTGGCAAAAAAAAGTAATTAATTTATTTTTCTTCAAATTTTAGAAATTCATTTTCTATTGGAATAAATTCTTCATCAACCAAACGATATAAAATCTATTTTTCTCAAATTTGGGAAAAAAAGTTCTCTCAACAAATTTTTTTCCCATGAACCAAATAGGCCATAGTAGCTTGTTTAATTCGTGGAAAATAAATGAGAATGAATTCATTTTAATTTTCATAAAAAATAAACTATTTAAAATATTAATTTTGTCCTACAAGAGTAAAATTTTTGTATGTCAGGAAAAGATGCACAAAGAGTGCGTCTCGCGCACTGCCACACCCAGCATGGCACGTGCATTGCACGCGCCATGCTGGAATCATGAACTGCTTTTATTATTATTTTTTTCCAAAAATGTTTTTTTTTCTTTTCTTTTTTTTCTCCCTTTTCTCTCTCTCATCTCTCATACTGACCTACAAAAAGTCAAGGAAAAAAACCCAATTAATAAGCTTGTTCTTATTTTACTACTAATTAAACCGGCAATAACTCTTTTTCCCGCTATTCAATTTAATTTCCTTACCTCATTCTACTTAAATTATGTGCATGCATGTAAAATTGAAGCTTTCAAAAAAAAAATCTTTATATTTTACTATTAGTAATATAGTTGGAATGTCCCATCATACATTTTCTTTGTATTCATAGATCTCTATTACATTTATAATTTATTAGTAGTACTAGGAATAAGCACACATGTTACACAAAGTGTCATATTCAATACGCTTGTCTAACAAAAAGGTGTTGGAAGAGAGAAAAGAAAGAAAACCAAGAAACAAATAGCTTGTAATAGCATTACATGCAAAATTTAATGGTTAAAATTTAAGAAGGTACAACAACAAATGCATAATGTACATTGTACAATTCCATAACGTGTATATATGAATGCACAAAGTTACCAAATTTTTTTTACCAAAATTCATTACCATCTGACTTGGAAAAACAAGTAAATTCTTTTTAAATCAGGAATGTGATTAGTTAATTCATGATATTCAACAAAAAAAATTTATTGTGATGTTAAATTGTAGGAAATATTTGGTCTTTGTAACTTTATTCTATATGAATCTTGAAAGTTGCTTATTATATATGTCATATGTGTGCAAGAAACTTTTTATTTTAACGTCTTTCAAAAACAAATAGTGTAACAATATATTAGTCATATTAATTAGGTTGATAAAGAAGCAAAAATACCCCTATTGTTGACAAAGAGACATGAAAATAAGAAATATTATATTTTTTTACAAAATAATTTCAAAAGATATAAATTATAATTTGCATACATAATTTGTAGTTCCTTTGTAGTTTTTTCTTCTCCGGATTTTTTCCCTCTTCCTTTATCAAAAAAAAATAATAATAATTTGCATACATAAAATTATGAATTAAAATTTCTAATTAATTTAAGTGAGTTGGGAAGGGTTGTCATCTTTCAATACTGTACTACATCTACTCCCAATGAAGTGTCCTATTGCTTTAAAAAAAAAAGTATGGGGGACCATCATTTTTATTCATTTAGTTTTTTGTCCGAAGAAGCCATTGATTGATACTCTGGGCAGAGACCGCGGAAGACATACAAGTTCTGTTCGTCGAGGGAGATTGGCCGGCCGGCAAGCGCAAGGTCCTCTAAGAGCAGTTGCGCCTTGCCTAAATATTCCGCCGGCATCGTGTCACCTTGCCAGAGAGCTTGGAAGCGACTGAACAGATTGAGACATCGAGCCCGGGTGGTGGAGCCAAGCGCCGTCTCGATGGAAAGCCAGACCTCCGGGCGGTGGAGCGTCCTACAGCCAAATACATAACCTCCCCCTAGAGGGAGGAGATTAGAAGGGAGAGAATGCTTTGGTCTTGCTGGATCTAGGTTGAGTGCACCGGATTAAGAGGGGGGGGGGGGGG
>NC_044918.1:18862423-18898016 GCF_003576645.1 Ipomoea triloba | reverse complement strand
GGGGGGGGGGGGGGGGGGGGGGGGGGGGGGGGGGGGGGGGGGGGGGGGGGGGGGGGTCGCCTCCTCTGGTGCGCTGCCGGTGGCAGCAGTGGTTGTAGCGAGAACCCGCGACGGGCATGGCGAGTTACCATTGACGAAGCCGATGAGGCCTTGGCCACGCAAGAATGGTATGATCTGTGTGCAGCAAAACAAATAATTTCGTGTTGTCAATTTGATCGACATGAAATGGTGGGCTGAGTTGAGGTGGTTGGGGGCGGCAGCCAGAGGAGGAGCAGCGTGGTGGGGGTAATTGTGCGGTTAGATGCGGGATGGGCCATGGATAGAGAGGGGAAAGAATCCTATCGCAATCTGATACCAAATGAATGTTTGATAATTATTAATCGTTACACTGAGCACGAGCACTACAACAATAATACAACTAAAGTTAGGTCCTATACAATAGGCTACTAACAAGTAAGACTAAATCAGAACAACATGTACACCTAATACATCTAATAGTGGCGGACATTGATAAACTACTTTTTTCATATGAGTCTCAATACAAATGTTTACATCAAGATTTTGTGTGCGGGAATAAAAGTTGGGAGTAGAAAATGAGAGTACACATATTATTTTTCTTTTTGTTGAATAGAATATGTACATGTGGCGAGAGTAATACTCCTTGAGGGTACATTTAGTATTTTTCTATTAATGACAGGGTTTTATGGGTTCGGATCATACTAGCATTATACCATGGATTAGGATCCACCTTGCATTGTATAAATAAATTGAAGGTACATAATATGTTAATTGCAGGTATATAATTTATTAACAATAAGTACATAATATGTTAATTGTAATCAATGTTACAAAAATTACGTCTAGCCGCTAGGTGGCGGCCGATCGCCTAGAATTTCGGCAGAATCGTCATTCTATGCCGCCAACAACCTAGTCGACTGCCTATTAGGTGTTTGTTTGATTTTTTACTTGCTGAAATGCTGAATCAATGGTGGTGTATAGTGTGTTTCGTAGTGATTTACTGATTCGTGAACTTCATGAAGTTGGGAATGGTGGTGTGTTTGGTACTAAAATTAAAAATTTTTAAAAATAAAAATAATCAGCGCCCTAGGGCGCTAGGTGTCCCCAAGCGCCCAATTGGCACCTAACAATTTTTTCAACCTTGATTTTAAGAGGTACGTATTAACGGAAGATAAGCAATATATCAGTTGTATGTACATAATCTGAATGTTGTCTCGGTCTATGATTCACAAAACAAGACCCTAATCTATGATATAACAATTGGACACAACCTACTTAACATCCGTTGTTAGTATTTTACATTATTAAATTGAACTATAATACTGGTGGTAAAAATTAAAATTAAAAATATATAGAGAAACCTCAATTGCAGAGGTTTTTTTAAAAGTTTTTTGCAGGCCAACTAGGAGAGAAAAAATGGTAGAAAAAGAAAGAAAAAAAAAACAAGTCTGAAAAAATGTCCTTTTATGCGCCTAGAATAGTGCGTGTAGTGCACGTGCCCGGTTGGGCGTGGAATTGTGTGAAACATACATTTATGTATTAGTTTCCTTTTTCTTGGGCCTAAAAAAAAATCATGATTTGTAGTAGAAAAATCAGTCCAAAACCAACTTTACCATTAGTCCAAAAACTATGTTTTGATTTTTACTCTGCCAAAAATGAGTACTGTTGTTACTCTAACAGGGTGTTTGGTTGGAGGGAATTTAAATTCCATTCCCACCTATTTTCATGGAATTAGAATCCCATGGCCCCGTTGGGATTTTAATTCCATGGATTTTAGGAATTAAAAAATATACTCCTGAGTCAAAATTACCCCTCTTATTTTTTAACTTAAAATTGATGTCTGACCTTTTCTTTGCATAAAAATTAATTACAATATGTCTATTATAATTGTTTTTTGATGTATGTCGTTAGAAAGCTTAACATTTTATTATGTTTAATTAGGTTGTGTACTTTTGTTTTTATGTTTTTTTGGATGTGACCTTATGAAACTTAACATTTGATAAAGTATTTGCATGAAAATTAATTACAATATGTCTAGTTCAAGAGATACAGTAGATGAATGATATTTGAATTTAATATGTTATTTTTTTGTGTACTTGTCATTTAATAATAATAATAATAATAATAACAATGGGCATTTTGGACTTTATACTACTTATTCTCTTTCAATTCCCATGTATACCAAACATTGGAATTGAAATTCCTAGTAATTTTATTTCCTCCAACCAAACACTGGAATTTAAACTCCCACTTTATTCCCACATTATTCTTTTCCCATGGAATTACAATTCTTTTCCCACCTAATTCCTTCCCTCCAACCAAACGCCCGGTAAAGTGCTAAATATCTCTTCTAAAATTAATGTCAAATCCCCACAAAGAGTTATTGAGGAAAAAAAAAAAAAAAAGAGAGGCTGAGCTATAGCCTATCGGCTCCACAGTCTTGGAGTCTCGAGCTGCCACGTCACGGGTGGCTAAATAAAATCTCTGAAAATAAATAAAAAAGAAATGGCGTAATTTCACCGAAATAAAAGGAATATAACCAAAGATATCCTCTTTCCAGAAAAGCACCCAAGGGAATATTCCCCGCTTCTCCAATTTCCAATTAGCACATTCTCTCTCCTCCATTGCCGTTATATTCCCCTGCTCCACATCTCAACTTCCCCTCATTTTCTCTCACTTCTTTCTTCTCAGTTTCTGTAGAGAGAGAAATGAAGTTCGGAAAGAGTCTGAGCATTCAGATTGAGGAGACGTTGCCGGAATGGAGGGACAAGTTCCTGTCCTACAAGGAGCTGAAGAAGCGGCTCAAGCTGATTGAGCCCAAGGGATCATCGGCTTCTGCCGGAGACGGAGGAGGAGTGGATAGGCCCAACAAGCGCCCCAAATTGGCTGTCGCCGGGGACTCCAATGGTGGCGGAGAGAAGGAGGCCATGACGGAGGCGGAGGTTGATTTCGTTAAGTTGCTGGAGGATGAGCTCGAGAAATTCAACAGTTTCTTCGTCGAGAAGGAAGAGGAGTATATCATCAGATTGAAGGTAAGAAATCCAGCTTTGTTTCCAATTCCTTGCAATTTCATACTCAAACTTCATCGAGTTCCGGTTACTCTGTTGTTCGGTAATTTGGATTACTTGCGCCTTGAATTTCATTCCAATTCTGTGAAAATCTGTGAAAATAAGGAATTCACCATTTTAGAATTATCACTCTGTGACTGTGAAGTTATTGATATTGCACTGATCTGTTACTATACTGTTCCTGTTCGTTAGAAGGTAACTTCAAGCACTATACATAACTATACTGACTGTTGTAGTCTTGTGTTAATTGATAAATAATACGGGGTAACTACAGTGAACTACTTGGATTTTGTCTGTTAACACTGACCTCGCTATGCATTGCCCTGTGCCCCTGTCAATGTCATTCACTGCTGTAATAAAATTTAGTAAAATACTTGGTGGACCATATTTGAAGAAGAGTCATGCTATAGTCCCTACACAAACCATCCCATCCTGCCGAGTAGGATGGATCAAATCATAAAAATTAGGATTATTAGCTAAAAAAAATTAAAGCATTTGTCTCACGTCATCTGAGGGTGTCCAAATTTTGTTCACAAAGGTCCTAAAAGTTAGGATTATTGGGCGTAAAAATCCAATGATCGTTTTGACCAAAATTTCCATATTTGATAATCACACATTGAACGTCTTGTCAATTTTGCTACCTGCTTGAAAAAACTCCTCAATTTAAAAGGGTCGACTAAAATTGCATCAAATTTTATGAAATTAATTGTCACAAGATGCAAAGTTTTGGATTATTTTTGACCAATAAGTATGATACTTAATGCTAGAAAACTTCTTAGCTGTTACTTGACTTGTCATTGTAATGTGTAATGCCACCCTTATGCAGAAGTGTGGACATAAATGCTATGTAAGTATGTATGAGTACGAAATGGATAATTAATAGTGACATGATGACTGGTGTTGCAGATTTAGGTGGTGTTTCTTTACTCTACAAACTAATTTTTGCAGTTTTGGATTATCTTTTTGTTTCTTTTCATGAATTTCAAAATAGTAAATTGGTATATGTAACTAATAAACAGTTTTTTGGCTGTTTTTGGTGGCAACTATTAAGGGAGGTCCACATAGTTTTTGAAGCATGGTTGTTGCATTTTAGCTATTTTCTATGGATTAAAAAAAGCACCAAATTAAGTGGCTTTGCAGTTAATAGCATAGACTATCTATGAAAGTGTTATTGTGATTGGAACAAATATCTCAACAGTCATGATTGAGTTTAGGAGGTTGATGTTCAGTTCTATTGGTGATAACAAGTCCTTTTTTGTACTGAAGTTGAAGTTGTCAATAAAGAAAGAATATTAGCTACATACAACATAAAGTTAGTCGTTTCTTTACCAGATTTGTTGACCCTGTGGTTCATGTGTCACATGTTCAATGACGCCAGAAGAATCTCGTATCTGTCTTGATTCTGTTATGCTTTAGGTGATCCTAAGGTTCATCTTAAGTTAAAAGCATAACTGTAGGTTGGTATATACACAAATGGAGATGTTGAGAAATCATTCTTTACATGGAATTAGTTTTATTTGCATCTTATAGCTGCCAAATTTTTGGATATCCGTGCTGAACTTCTGAAGACTCTTTAGCTTTGATACTTCCATTTTAGTTTTATAATGTTTCTGCAATTTTTACTTTCTTTTAGATTTTCACTGATGATTTAAATGTGCTTTATCTTGTTATTTAAAGTTATATAAAAAAAGCTCCTTTTAAGTTGAAGGCTTGCATATGACACTGTTCTTTGTAAATTGGTTTGCAGGATCTGCAGGATAGAGTGGCAAAGGCCAATGATTGCAATGATGAGATAATAAAAATCCGAAAGGAGGTTGTGGACTTCCATGGTGAGATGGTTCTGTTGGAAAACTACAGTGCTCTTAACTACACAGGTAACTTTAATTTGCATAATTATCAATTCAAAAATCTAGAAAAGATTCTTTAATTTGTCTATCAAGAAACTTATGGCTCTTCATATATAACTTATACATTCATGATGTGGTAACAGGGCTAGCAAAGATACTCAAGAAGTATGACAAAAGGACTGGCACTCTCCTTCGCCTGCCCTTCATTCAGAAAGTCCTACAACAGCCCTTCTTCACCACCGACTTGCTTTACAAGCTTGTGAAGGAATGCGAGATACTGATTGATCGACTCTTCCCTGTGAAAGAAGCCCCATCCTCGACTGAGGCAGCTGATGGAAATGAACCTTCAACCAGCGGAACTGCCAAAAGCGATGGTCTACTCAGAGGCCCGAAGGAGCTTGCAGAGATCGAGTATATGGAGAGCTTGCACATGAAGAGCGCCTTATCTGCATTGCGGGTTCTGAAAGAAATTCGCAGCAAAAGCTCAACCGTGAGTGTTTTTTCGTTGCCACCCCTGCAAACTAGCGGAGTAGATGCTACTTGGAATAAAATTCCAATTCTGGAACAAGCAGCAAAGTAGTCTGAGTATGATGTATATGGGAGAAGGGGAATAGGCCTTAATGTTAATCCCCCGCATTGTCAATTTTTTTTTTCTTTGTGGGCAAATGCATCTGTTATGCATGCATTAGATATTCATATACTAACAGAAAGGGTAAATGCATAAAAGTTTAGTCCTGAACGGCTGTAACCAGATATGATTTTATCTTTAAATCTGATTCCCTCTTGTGAGAAACAAATACAGTATGTCTATTTTGGTTATTACTGCTTTTTTTTTTTTTTTTAGTACTACAGACTCTCTGTTACAATGCAGTATCTGTTCATAATTACTTTCTCAACCTACTGAAGCACAAAAAGTTAATATCTTTTCTACTGAGATTCAAATCCACCCCCTTCCATATGAGAGTGCAACCGCCAGACTACAAGTTCTTGGCGATTAATATATTATGTTATGCTTATTATTACTTATACCGTAGACCATGGTCACAAAATGACGTTGTTTCAATAAGTGGGAGAAACGGTTCCCAAAATTTTTCATAACTGATACTACAGTTCATCTCAAATGATACTACAGTTGTGTTGAACTGATATTGCAGTTGTCGGAGGCCGTTTCATCCGGCTGGAACTGCAGTTGTGTTGAACTAATACTACAGTTGTGTTGAGATGGAACTACAATTGTGCGGAACGGAGACCATTTCATCCGTCTGTTTTCATTAATTAAAACGACGTCGTTTTGATGCGCGGTCCACAGTAAAATTTGCGGGGGCTAGTTGTTATACCGTGGACCATATGTCACAAAACGACGTCGTTTCAATAAGTGGGAGGAGCGGCTCCCGTAAATCTCCGTAACTGATACTACAGTTGTGTTGAAATGATACTGCAGTTGTGTTGAACTGATACTACAGTTGTGTTGAACTGATCCTTGCAGTAATATGTAATTTTTGCAGTAAATGTGGTCCCACTTTATTAATAAAGTGGTCAAGTTTTGCGCGTAAAGCTGTATTATTATTATTTTTTTACTTTCAAATTTTTTTTTTCCTTTTTTCCCTCCCATCTCATTTTCTTTTTTCATAATTACACCTATAACTTTCTCAAAAACCTCACACTATTGAAGAAGGTCTAATCTTATCTTGACGTGGCACTATTTGATTGAGTTGTTATTATTTAATTAAAACTTAAAAATAGATTAGTTAATTAGTTCATGACACCCAATAAAAATAAATACAAGAGAAGTATTAGGCAAAATTTATGAGGGAAAATAGCAATGCAATTTCCTACCTCCATACCACTTATTATATAGTAATAATAAAACTTAGTAAAATAATGTCACCCACAAGACTAATCCCCGCATTCCAGTACTTTGATAATTTGGGCATATCATATTATAATATTATATATTGGTGAATTCCAGGCCAGGTCAGCTGTAGCATAGTTTATCATAGTTCAAGTCTTCACAGTTACCGACCACGAACGCGTCCAGGCTGTCGGTAGAGTTGACTTACATGATAGCTTAAAGAATGGTATTGATGAAAGATAATCAGATCCATTCCATTATTGCTTCATCTCTTTGTGATTCTGAACCCATTTTTCTCTACTTCAATGGCTGCTTTCGCTCATATCACTTCTCTACTAAATACAATACACTTCCATTTTCTTCAGCCCCTTCCGTGTTTGATTTTTGAAGATCCAGAAACCATCAAATCTCTGTGTGAGAAGATTCGATATTTGCAAGCCTTTTTAGAGGATTCTGAGAAGGACAAGGCAAGGGGAGTTTTGGAGTCAGAGATCAGATGTGTGGCTCAGGATGCAGAAGCCAAGATTGAATCTCAATTATATAAACTTTATCTGCGCTGCAACCAGGTAAATCACCCACTTAAGCCTCCTCAGAGTCTTTATCACACCTTGAAACAAGTAAAGCGAAAGATTGAATCAATTGAACGGAGGATTATTCAGATTAAGAGCAATAACAACCATTCTGCAGAGCCGAGAAGTGGAAACAGAATAGAGAATATCAAAGCTGGTAGTTTCTCCCAACGTTCTTCTCAGCCCAAGGATGTGATGGTAGGATGTGATGATGAGTTCGACACCATAATGCACAAGCTCAATTCAAATTCAGACAAATTGGAAGTCATTTCAATCGGGGGGATGGGAGGGATCGGAAAGACTACTCTGGCTAGAAGAGTCTATGAAGATGAATCGATTATTTCTCATTTTCAAGTTCGAGCATGGGCTACTGTGTCTCAAGAATATAACCTTAAAGAAATTCTCATTAGCCTTCTTGATGCCAATGGAGAAGATATCTCTGATCTACCAAATCGACTGCGTCAAAGGTTGATGGATCAAAGATACTTAATTGTTATAGATGATATATGGGGTACCGAGGCATGGGATGACCTCCATAGGTGTTTCCCCGAAAGTTCCAATGGGAGTCGAATATTGATAACTACACGGCTCAAACAGGTGGCTGACTATACTAGTTCAGGTAACAATCCTCATTACATGCGATTCTTAGATTTCAATGAAAGTTGGAATTTATTTTACAAGAAAGTATTTGAGGAAAAAAATGTACCCCTTGAATTTGAGACAGTTGGTAGAGATATTGTCGAAAAATGTCAAGGATTACCTCTAACAATTATTGTGGTTGCTGGGCTCTTCTCCTCCTTCAACCAACCATCACTAAACCAGTGGAGCAATATTGCTGAAAATCTGAATTCCTTGCTTAACACAGATCCGGAAGAAAAATGTTCAAAAGTTCTTTCATTAAGTTACAACCACTTACCTCCGCAATTGAAAGTCTGTTTTTTATATTTTGGTGTTTTCCCGGAAGATAGTGAGATTCGTGTGAAAAATTTGATTAGACTATGGGTTGCAGAGGGATTCTTAAAGGTAGAGTTGAATGACACCATGGAAGAAGTGGGCGAAGCTTACTTACAGGATCTTGTAGATAGAGGTCTAGTTCAAATTGATAAGTGGAGTTTTGGCGGTAAAATGAAGTGTTGTAGGGTCCATGATGTGTTGCATAACTTTTGCTTGAGAAAAGCTCAGAGGGAGAAACTTTTGTGTGTTATAAATGAGAATAGTGTTGAGATGGGTAGACTTGAAAAACAGCATGCTCTTAAACGCATTCTCATGAGAATAAAGAGAAGCATGCCAAAAGCTTGTTGGATTAGCAGTCAGTTAATGCATTTGGATTTGGCAATTATTGGAGAAAGGTATGATGAGACTGACACACCCTTGGAGTTTCGTTCCATTCTATATTTTGGATGGGAAAATATTTTCTCTAGACCATTTCCCTGTTTTGAGGTGCTAAGGGTGTTGGACATATCTTCAAGATTAATTGATGAGCACCAAATACCAGGCGAAATAGTGAATCTTGTTAATTTGAGATACTTAGCCCTAAGAACCAAAGGGTTCTTTCCAGATTTAGAATGGTTTAAGCTTCGAAATTTGCAAACCTTGATTGTTTTTACTCTCAATGTGCTGCAACGGAAGTCAGAATTTAATATTTCAGATATGCCACGATTAAGGCATGTTTATCTTAATGGTTCTTTCCTCATTCTCCCAACATTGGTCCAAGGAAATCTACAAGCTCTATCTTGGTTGAATCTACCTGATCATCAAGGTCTAGACTTGGAAAAAATTCCAAACGTGAAGGAACTTGGGATTTACATCGAGTGCGACCTCGTTTCAGAGCTGCAGCCTGGTTCACTTAATGGTCTTGCCAATTTGCATAAGTTGGAGAACTTGAAAATTGCAGCATCATATAAAAAAATTAACAATGATTATTTTCGGCTTCTGACAGCTTTGCCAGAAAATCTCAAGAAGTTGTCACTTTATTATACTTATCATTCACAGGAGGATATGACCATTATTGGCACATTGCCCAACCTTGAGATTCTGAAATTGATAGGGAATGATTTCCATGGCCAAGAGTGGAACACAAGGGAGAATGAATTTTGCAGGTTAAAGTACTTGCAAATTGAGAGGTCAGATCTCATGCATTGGAGTAGTGCTCATTTCCCCATTCTTGAATGCCTAGTTTTGTCATGGTGTTGGGATTTGAAGGAATTTCCAGCTAGTTTTGCTGATATTAGCTGTTTGCGGTTAATGATATTATCCAACTGTCGATCTTCCCTTCTTAATTCTGCTAAACAAATTCAAGAAGAGCGCCTGGGCTACGGAGATGATAAATTTATTGTGGAGGACTGCTGGTGTACTTGGATTTAAAGGTAATATATATTTTCTAATAAATTATGGATATGATTTTGCAACATGTATGTGTTTTGAGCCTTATGATTTGATAAGTGCTAATTCTTAATACTTTTATGTGCATAATTGATATCAAACTCACATGGTTTCATGTTAATTGAAATTAAGTATGTGCTTATTTTATTCCTTTGTGTCATGCATTTATTAGGTGATTTGGAGACTGTGATTATAACATCATGGATGTAAATTAGAGCTTAATTGAATGTGTTTTGAAGTCATCTTCGCACAAAGGCATGTTCCAAGAGTCATGAGAGGTCAAGAAAATGAAAAAGAGCGAGTTGGAAGTATCATGACATAACTCGAGGATCCAAAGGAACAAAGCATATGAAGAAATATGCATTTTAGAGTGAAAAATCAGGGCTCACGCTAGTGGTCACGCAGTGACTACCATCGTGACTACATTCTTTGTTAGGAGACGTCTTGGTATTTCTCGCATATCTCGGGCTAGGAGTGTCCAAATGAGGTGATTCAAGTGGCATTGGAACGGAAACTCAAAGGGCTACAACTTTAATGAAGATTACAAAGGCTAGTTCGAAGGTTTACAAGGTGAAAGATGACTTTGGAACCAGAACTGCTATGCAGAGTGGGTGGTCACGGTCGAGGTCACGGTGTGAACTCTACTGTGACCTTTGGAACCTGCGAACTATGCTGTAAAGTCACGGTGGAACTCACACCGTGAGCCCCATCGCGACCACGGGCCTAGAATATGTTTTAAGTGTATTTTTTATGCGATTTGAGGGGTATAAATATCCCTAGACGGTTATTTTTAGAGATCCTTTTCATTCTCCACTCTCTCTCTCTAACCTCTCCAAACATTTCATTTGTGTAATCAATCCATCTTTAAAGAAGATTTGAAGAATAATTTCATATTTCATCTTACAATTTCATATTTTATTTTCATAACTCTTAATCAAAGCTAAGTCTTTCTTTTTGCTTTCTTTGCATTTTATTGCTTTCAATTGTTATTGAAAATGTCTTTAATTTTATTTCATGATTAGCTAGAATATAATCAATTAGGGATTGGATTAAGTCATCTTTTGCGATTGATGCTACGTGATTGAATTGAGTTATGAGCAAGTGTAATGACTTGATGATGGCTCTAGTTGTGAGCGTGGTGGTTTGTATTGACTCCTGTATGATTGTGGTCACATTGTGCAAGAGGTATATGGATAAGGTATTTTCACTATGAGAATAGGGAAAACATCATAGCCACACATCTCACTAATCCAACTTACCTTTGAGAAAAAGGGGTTGGAAGGGGATGCAAACACTACATGTTTGATAAAATATTTCAATGGCCTTGAGTCACCATGAGAGTGGGCTTGAAGTTAATTGAGAGTCCAACAACCACGAGAGCGGCGTTGGTACCTACTAGCATCTCCCTAGTTCCCTTGCCAATGCATTACATGAGCTCTAACCAAGGATACACTATATCATCTACAGTACACTTTAGTGACCTAGTCCAAAGACTTAGTTTTACTATTGATTGTTGATTATATTGCCTTAGTTAATTGTTTTATCATTACACTTAACACTTGATATCCCTCAACTCACTCTTTGAACTAGCTTCCAAACACTCTACACTCTACACTCTTGTGATTAACCACCTACTATTCAACCCCTTCCAGTCCACTGATTGAGACGATATCCAGTGTGAGAATACCCTTTTACACACCAAATTCCATCACCACTTTACACAACTTTTATGATTCAATTGATTATTGTATTCTTGGGTGTATTTCTGTTTTTTGAAGAGTGGAAGAGGAATAGAAAGAAGATAAAGAGCAAGACCACATAATATGAATCACATTGAGCGGGGGTCGAATATGCCGTGTTTAATACTCATCAAATCAAAATTTTAAAATTAAGTTTAAAAATTTTAAGTACTATATCAATAGTTTATATTTCTCTCAAAAAAATATCAATAGTTTATACATGATATTGGTCATATTTTGTTTGATTGTATGAATTTGACTTCTTTAGATAGTCACTTGCAATTTTATTTCATTTTTTAAAGTTAATTACTCAATTGTATTTTCGTGTAAAGTTCAGTAACCAATTTAACCCTTGACGGTAAGAATGTTACCGGTATATTTTGTATTATTAATCTCAATGTATCAAGAGTATAATAGTGAGTTCAGTACAGTAATGTTGCGTGTGATAAACAAAGTGTCCCACCATCCTCTACCACAAGTCCGCTACTTATACTATGGTTGCAACGACTTTTCCTCTAGTGAGTGTAACGGAGTGCTAGTAATTCCGGCTTCGGTTGCAGTACATCGGCATTGAGAGTAAACACAATCAAGATTTGCAAACTTCGAAGCTTAAACCATTCTAAGTCTGGAAAGAAGTTAATTGTTCTTAAGGCTAAGTATCTCAAATTAACAAGACTCACTATTTCACTTGGTTTGTGGTGCTCACTAATTTTTTTAAGATTAAGGGTTGACAGGATAATTGGGCATCAGCACCCGACCCGAATCATAAGCAATGACCCGAAGGCAACAAACAGTCATCCGTTACACAAAGACGACACATTGATGATAATTACTCAATGCAGCTAAACCGTTACCTGCACTCAATGCAGCTCACCATTACACTACAAGAATGAAGACATTTAGTGACAAATCTTTTGTGACACTTTGTAATTTAGTCACAAATAATGCACTTTTCGTGACCAAAAAAATAATTCGACACTGTTGTGTGGGATAATTGTGATAAATTTTTTTTGGTCACTGATAGTATGGTAATTGTGACAAGTAAGTATTTGTTACGAGTAAGTTGTCACTATTACTAGAATAATAGTGTCGTAACATACGTTGTCACTATTTGTTGTCACTAAATGTATGTGCATTTTGGCGGCATTATAATTATGACGGGAACAAATGTAGTTGTGACAAAATATAATGTGGACACAAATGTTAATACTTTTTGTGACAAATAGTTGTTGGTCACTCTTGTTTATAATATTTATGACAACTTATTTTGTCAATAAAAATACAATTGGTTAGTACCATTATAAATGAGAAACAATTGTGACAAAAGTTTACTATTGTCACTAATATTGTCATTTTTTGTGATGAAATTGTTACAAATATTTGTGACGCTCTATAATTTCGTAACAAAAATTACTAAATTGTGACAATAATTGTGTTGATTTCAAGTTTTGTCACTAATTTATGATAATTGTGACGAGTAATTAGTTGTTACTAAGAATTTCATTCCTAGAGATGGATTGTTCTTCTATCAATATGGTGCCTTCATCTTTAAATTTAATTCAAAATTAATCAAATGCATCAGATGACTACCCTAAGGGCAATAGCCAATTATTTGTACAATAAGAACCATCCCAGGTTTTTACAATATGGTTGTATAAAATATATAGTATAAAATAAATTATATATAATAAAAATATAGTTATGGACCAATAAATTGAATTAGTTAAAGTATAATTTAGTTTGGTTGATTAAGTAACAATTTCTCAAAATAAAAACCCAGTTAGTTTGATTCAAAATTAGTCAAATTAATTGAATTATTACACCTAACCACATTAACCTATTATTTGTACATTAAGAGTCATCCTCTTAGTATAATTTTTGTACAAGATGGTTGTATCAAATATATAATATAAAAATATTATACATAATAAAATATTAATTAATTCGACCAATTAATTGAAACAATTATATACATATGTGTGTGTGTATTTCTTTATATATATATAAAATTTAGAATTATACAAAAACCTTCATAGCAAATACCACTCGCATAAACAAAAATTTAGTCTACAAAATTTCATCTCCTACACATTATCATCAAGGTAGCAGTAGTAGTAACAACAACAACAGTAATAATAATAATAATAATAATAATAATAATAATAATAATAATAATAATAATAATTAATTGAGGGAAGAATAATAATAATAATAATAATAATAATAATAATAATAATAATCATAACAATAATAATTAATAATAATAAAATTAATAAAAAAAAAAAAGAAAGAAAAGTGATGTGGGATCAAATGATCCCACATCGAAAAACAAATAAAAAGAGGGCGTTGAGCTCCCTCATTAAAAGGGAGCTCAACGCCCCCTTAAACCGCCATCCGAATTGGATGGTTATGGAAATAGAAGCCTCAGGCTTCATTAATATTGAAGCCTGAGGCTTCTTTGGAAATAGTGATTTTTTTTTTAAATTATAGTATTAATAAATCAATGATCGTTTTGGTATTTGTTCAAAACATTGAAGAGAAATGATGCCAAATATAACATTTGTTACTATGTTTGTTGTCAAAAAAAATAATTATTTGTAACATTTTTAGGTCATTAATAATCATTTTTGTGTCAAAACAATTCTCACAAATAAATACAATTATTGTGACTAAAGTGTTGTCACAATAAAATAATTAATTGTAACAATTTTAGTTGTCACTAAATCAATTTTTTGTAATAACATATTACGTCACAAATTGTACATTTATTGTGACCACTATTGGTATCACTGTCACAAATTGTACATTTATTGTGACCACTATTGGTATCACTCAAATACTACTTTTATTTATTGTGACCACTATTGGTATCACTCAAATACTACTTTTAGTGTATGTAAACATTGTCACAAAAGCCTTGAGTAATTGTGACAACTTTTCAAAAGTCGTCACTATTACAATAGTGACGGAGGATATAGTGACGACATGTGACGACTTCAAAATTTGGTCACTAATTTTAATAGTGACCAAAATCGATAGTTTTGGTGACAACTTCTATTGTCACTAAAATTTGGTCAGATCTCATGGATTGGAGTAGTGCTCATTTCCCCATTCTTGAATGCCTAATTTTGTCATGGTGTTGGGTTTTGGAGGAATTTCCAGCTAGTTTTGTTGATATTAGCTGTTTGCGGGTAATTATATTAACCAACTGTCGATCTTCCCTTCTTAATTCTGCTAAACAAATTCAAGAAGAGAGGCTGGGCTACGGAGATGATAAATTTATTGTGGAGGACTTATGTTGTACTTGGATTCAAAGGTAATATATATCTTCTAATATATATTTTGGATATGATTTTGCATCATGTACGTGTTTTGAGCCCTTATGATTTGATAAGTGTTAATTCTTAATACTTTTATGTGCATAATTGATATCAAACTCACATGGTTTCATGCTAATTGAAAGTTAAGTATGTGTTTATTTAATTCTTTTGTGTCATTTAGGTTATTTGGAGGCAGTGATTGTAATATCATGTAAATTGGAGCTCAATTGGATGTGTTTTGAAGATGTCTTCGCACAAAGGCATGTTCCAAGAGTCATGAGAGGTCAAGGAAGTGAAAAAGAACGAGTTGGAAATATCGTGACATGACCCAGGGACCCAAAGTAACAAAGGAGATTAAGAAATATGCATTTTGGAGTCAAAATCAGGGCTCATGCTAGTGGTCATGCCGTGACTACCAGCGTGATTACATTCTGCTCTGCATTTTTCTCTGTCAGGCAATGTCTTGATATTTCGAGCATATTTCGGGCTAGGAGTGTCCAAATGAGGTGATTCAAGTGGCATTGGAACGGAAAGTCAAAGGCCGGGCTACAACTTTCCTGAAGGTCACAAAGCTAGGCTAGTTCAAACGTTTACAAGGTGAAAAATGGCCTAGAAACCAGAACTGCTGCGTAGAGTGGGTGGTCACGGCGTGAACTCGGCCATGACCTTTGGAACCTGCGAACTATGCTGAAAAGTCACGGTGAAACTCACGGTGTCATAAATAGACTCTAACTATAGGAGACACATTTAAATTTGTACCACACTTAAACTAATCTCCTGTTGCCAAGCACCCTGGCTTAGATGATATGTAGTGACCCTCCCTGCATATAGGAGGTCATGAGGTCGAACTACAAGGTAATAGAGTCAGTTGTATTAAAAAATAAAAAATAAATAAAAACTAATCTCCTGTTAACTGTTAATTGCCTTACTCCAAAGATTCCCTTGTTGTGCACCCAAGACTTTGGCAAAACAATATTCATGTTTCTTTTAGTAGAGTGAGGAAACTGAAATTGTTATAAAGTGCAAGAATATTGAGAAAAAAGAAGCAAGAATATTGAGATTAAAAAGGTTGAATCTTTTCAATTATATCACTTTCATTAGTCCTTTATCTCAACTTCTAATGTGAATTTAGTCATTTAGTGATGAACTCAAAAATTTACGCGCTCTTTGGAGATATTAATGCTTAGAGTGTACAAAGATGGTCTCCTTGATTAATCAATCTTTTTTAGGGCAAATAGTTAAAGAATCTATTTGAACAAACATAAATTCTTTGTCATTCAAGAAAGTGCAATTAAATTCTCGAATTAGAAAAAACTTCAATTAAACACCTGAACTTACAATTACTCCATTTGACTTGTTATTGCAGGTAACTTTCAAGTTAAAGGTTATTGGAATGTCACATCAATATATTTTGATGATTTGAATGTCAAATTTATATAATTAATGATAATAATAATAATAAATAAATAAATAATAATAATAATAATTTATTAATATTAAAATATTAATTTTTTTCTTTTAAAAAAGTTTAGTTGGCGATTTCATGATAGTTGGCAGCAAAGTTTTTTTATAACATGCCAAATAGGGTTAATTATACTTTTTTTCTAAATTTAAGTGTCTAATTTTCTAATTAGAATGCTTAATTACACTTTCATGATATGAATAACTCAATGGCTTATTTGAGCTTATAAATCCTTGGCCACATTTATAGATGCATGTGCCACATTTAAGGTGCATGTGGCGTGTACAAGCATCATGAAAGGCAGGAAAAGTCAAGCTAAAAATTACATGCTAAAATCAAACTAAAATTGTTAGACTAAAATGAAAACTAAAAAGGAATAAAATTTAACTTTAATTGGCGTGATCCTCCCTTCTCTTCCCTTTCTAGTTATATTGACTTTTAAGAAGCATTTAATTATTTTTCAATCAAATTTTAAATTCTTTCTTCAAAATATAAGGCAAGTTTTAATAGTATTGACTTTAAAATTTGTTACACATAAATGTGCCAAAATGGTTCCATGTCATCATGGATTCATGGGTCTGAGCTTTTATTTTTTTAGTACTACTAACTCTATTACATTGTAGTATTTGTTCATAACTCATAAGGGTTAGAGCCACTTTATCCGACTTTTTGCACATTATTTGAAGACAATTAAATGCTCTTGGATTCTCTTCTTGGGTCTCCAATTAACAAATTTCTTGACTCTCCATCCACCATTAAAGCTTAATTAGCTTGAATGCGCAAGTTCAAGGCTGGTTAAAATAATCATTTTTAGGTAAAGTTTTGAGGGGTCTACGTCCGATTCGAATCAAGTCAGAATGAATTCGGATTATCTGTAGTGAGATGTTTAATTCAATATATTATGCATTCAAAGAATTTTCTATTTCCATTCTCACATTGTTCCACATGAACATTTTTGTAATTATATATTTTGAATACCTAATTTACACACTCGATCTAGTGGCCTTAGCTTCTTCACAATTTACATGCACAAATTAAATACTATGTATTATGTAGTATATTCGTTCTGCAAAGTACACGTGCCTAAAACTAAAAGCTTGTGCTTAGTGCACAACAAAAAGACAGCTGCTTAGTGCTTCAACCTTCATCCATAATGGATCTTTTATTGCGTCACACATATAAACAAAGGCAATATAATATTGGGTCTTATTACATTGTATACTAGTTGTAAATACCTACCATTTGCAATTGAATAATGTCTAATAAACAACACAAAGTTAGTAAAATTAAATAATCAAAATAACTAAATAAATAAACACATAAATCTTATAAATATTAGCAGACTACGATGAAAAATGTAACACTACTTTTAAATCAAAATATAATATTAAGAATTAAAGTGTTACTTATGATGAAAATTGTAATATATATACTTATGTGGGAAAATATATTACTTATCAAAAACTCGACCCATCTCATGGATCAGGATTTGTGAGACAGTCTCATATGAGAATTTGCCATAATGTTTAGGCTTATAAACATATAGAACAAATATTATAAATATAGTATAAGATTAATGTCATTAAACATGATGCACTGATTGACCCTTTTAATGACTTGATATAACATGTTGCCGTTTTAGACTTGGGTCCATTATTAATTATGGATCCACATGTAAAAACCATGTTTAGCTAAACCATGCTGGCCAGTAGCTTGGAGTCGCACAATTAGCCCATCAGTTAGATCATAGTTTTTATGCACGCACAAGGGACTCAATCCATACATTACATCGTCACACATCATTTGAGCCTTTTCCATTCATGTTTCCAGTGAAATTTGAACCTCCAACTTTTATTGCTGCCTTCATTCGTGACATCAATCAGTCGATTAACACCTTTTTTTTGTTTGCATATTGTATTGACATATGTATCCTACTAGATAAGATTAATCTAAGTAATCTTCAATTGAATCCCATTTTAAAGTAATTTTTTTCCAAAATCGTTATTGCACACCCATTTTAATTTAATCTTCCACTCAAGGAAGGTTGTACACATTTGCTTCCACTCAAGGAAGGTAATGGGATCCATCAAATGACACTCAAATTAAAAATAGTTTGTCTCCACACTCCAATCCATTCTGTAGCTATAAATAGATCAAAGTACTACTAATCATATCAATGATATCCCAACGTTGAAAACTACTGATGAAGCTAGCTTAGCCCACTTTTTCCATAGGAAGTAGCTATCTAGAGAGGAGAGAGCAAATAATGGGAAATTGGTGTTTGGTTCTTGTAGTGATCTTAGTAACTGTTTTCCGTGCATCAGCCCAGGGAGAACTCAGAACTGGATTCTATTCCTCTTCCTGCCCCCAAGCCGAGTCCATTGTAAGGTCTACAGTTGAAGCACACTTCAACAAAGATCCTACCATTGCAGCCGCCTTGCTTCGCCTTCATTTCCACGATTGTTTTGTTCGGGTATGTATGTATGCAAGTTTGTCATTTGTTTATATAGTTACAAATTAAAACCCGATCGAGTACGTAATTATAATATGAAAACTTCACTATATATAATTGAAAAACTAAAAGTGATATTTAGTTGATCTGATCAGGGTTGTGATGGTTCTGTTTTGATTTCGGGGAGCTCGGCTGAGAGAGTCGCATTGCCTAATACGGGATTAAGAGGGTTTGAAGTGATCGAGGATGCAAAATCGCAGCTCGAAGCTTTATGCCCAACCACTGTTTCGTGTGCTGATATATTAGCTTTGGCTGCTCGAGACGCAGTTGACTTGGTAATCAATTAGAGTCATATACTCACAGTATACTGTGTTTGCATAAAAATTCTTTCTATATGTCATTCAATCATTAGTTAATAAAGACCAATCATTCTTTCTTTCTTCCGTGAATATAATGAAATGAATAACAGAGTAGTGGTCCAAGTTGGGGAGTGCCTACTGGAAGAAGGGATGGAAGAATCTCTAAATCATCTGAAGCCTCAAATCTACCTTCACCTTTTGATTCCATTGATGTTCAGAGGCAAAAATTTGCAGCTAAAGGTCTTGATGATCATGATCTTGTTACACTCGTTGGTAAGCATATATTCATAATCCAACTGCACATATTTTTTTTGAATAACAAGTAAAAACCATAGTATCACTAATCCAAGAATAGTTGCTCAACTTTCCCTTTTAATGAATTAATATTTTTGTATATATATGTTGAATATTGACCACAGTGGGAGTCGAACCCACGACCTTCTGATCCGAAGTCAGACACGCTAATCCACTGCGCTATGCAGCCAGATTGAAACATACATATTTCTCAAAGAAAAAATTGCACTTTTAGTACTAGCCAATTCAGTTCCTATATTATGGTTTTTACTATTTTTAGACATCAAAGTTGTTAACAAAATAACGCTTTTGCTCTTTTCGTTAATATGTGTCAAAAAATTTTAATACTCTTATCATCAATCCTTGACGTTTTTAATTTCTTATTAATTCAATGAAGGTCAATACTTTGCATTAAGTAATAGAATTAGAGTGTGATTTGGGCGGAGAAAATAAGTAGGATGTCAAATTATATTATTAACTCTGAAACTAAACTAAAATTTTTGAAAAATCATAACAGTACAAATTTAAAAATAATCATCATCAATAGAATATTATTGTGACTAAAAGTAGCGATATAATCGTGCATTCACTATTAATCTATAACTCAATGTCTAAAAGTGTAATTCTCGATCACTTTTTTAATTGAGCATGGCTGATACAGGGCATAAATGAATGTATGCAGGTGCACACACCATAGGCCAAACAGACTGTTTATTCTTCAGGTACCGTTTATACAACTTCACAGCAACTGGGAATGCAGACCCAAGCATAAACCAAGCATTCTTGACACAGCTCCAAACTCTTTGCCCCAAAAATGGGGATCCCTCAAAGAAGGTGGCTCTGGACAAAGACACCCAGCTTGGTTTTGATGTGAGCTTCTTCAAGAATGTGAGGGATGGGAATGGGGTTCTTGAATCAGATCAGAGGCTGTGGGGCGACGAATCGACGCGAAAAATCGTGGAGAAATATGCAGGAACCATTAGGGGATTGCTGGGGCTTAGGTTTGATTTTGAGTTTCAAAAAGCCATGATCAAGATGAGTAGCATTGAGGTTAAGACTGGCACACAAGGGGAGATCAGAAAGGTCTGCTCCAAGTTCAACTAATTAACAAGTTGTATGATATTTTTATGTACGATACTGTAAAATTTCTTATATTTTATATGTTATATGTTCAAGATGTGCCATCTCATGGGTTACAAGTCCGATATGGACATAGTTTAACTTTAAAAATAAATTAAAATGTGTATTATTTTAATTAAAAATTTAAATTAATAATTAGAATAGACATACCTTACATATTTAAAAGCTTGATAATAACAGTAAATACAAATGTAAAATTAAAAAAATCAATCCTTGTATATGCGAGTCATGCTCGGTGAGTACTCTACATGTATAATTTGAACTAAAAGAGATACATAAAAATTAAAACACATAAATTTTAAATATAATAACAATTATTGTAACACGAGGGACTAACCAATAGACCACTCTATTAAACAAATAATTCCACTTCTTCACTCCTAAAAAAAAGGAATTCAATTCCTTTCAAAAAAAAAAAAAAGGAATTCAATTTAAGAGCAGAATATTGCGGGCTTAAAATTAGTCCGACAAAATTAGAATTATCTAACTTTTTTGTTAAAGGGAAATCAACTAAGGTTTTATATGCACCTTATATAAATTACCAAAATTTTCCTTTAAAATTTCGAAAATGAAATCAAAGATGCCAATGCAAATCCCATGGTCAACATGTTTCATTCTATACTCCACAATTCCACAAAGCATATCCAACCAAAATAGGAAAATGACAGCCTCAAACTGTTCAGATCTAACAAAAATCATCCTAGCTACCAAATATATCACGTAATTACCTTGTCAAGAATACCAATTAAATGTTTGGGAGAAGAATACCTATTAAATACAAAAGTAGTAACTTAAAGAAACAAGAAACACGAGAAAGCAATTTATAATGAAAATTTAACCAGTTTGGCATGAATAATTGTGTACTCTCATTCTTTAATTAGACTGGTCCGATGTGAACAGAGATTAATCCATACTGATCCAACATGAACAGATATTAGTCTGAATATAATATGGATTTAAAGGTGAGTCTTAGTTAATATTGTTATTATATTATAATAAGAATAAAAATTATGTTAGTTTAATAATATTCTCTACTTTTTCCCTTTCTTATTATTCCTGTTGATAATTTTCTATGGCATATTGGCTTGTTACTTGTTGGTGTAGTTGTCTTCAAGAAAACTCCAGAGTCCAGGCCTCTAAAGCAAATAACCAAGTACGAGTGTACGACAACGGAGTAGAAAGCAAAGAATTCAAGAAATATTCAGCAGCCATTTGATTTCCACAGTGGAGAAGAGGGTTAATCCGTGGTTTGCGCTCTAAGTCTGAATATTCGATTGGAGAATCTTGCCTTTGATGATCTAATGGCTTCTATATCGCCAATATCTCAATCCCAGCGTTTTCTAGTTAACACCCGTTTGGCTGTACTGAAAAAGCCGCAAACCCAGTTTTTCTCAGTACCCATTCAAGGAATCCCTCAAAGCTCATGGCTTTCTGCGAGAAAATCCAAGATGCTTGTGGTTGTAGCTACAACCACTGCAGAGAAGGCCAAAAAGAGGTACCCTGGGGAGGCTAAAGGGTTTGTGGAGGAGATGAGGTTTGTAGCTATGAAGCTGCACACTAGGGACCAGGCTAGGGAGGGGGAGAAGGAAACTGAAGGCCAGCCTCTGGCTAAGTGGGAGCCAACTGTTGAAGGGTACTTGAAATTCTTGGTGGATAGCAAATTGGTTTATGATACTTTGGAGAATATTGTGGAAAAAGCTCCTTTTCCTGAATGTAAGTTTCCTTTTTTCATGTCTGGCTTCTAATGGCTTCTAAGTGTATTGTACTGATCTTTGGTTGCTTGGTTATGATGTGAATGTTATTAGTATAGGGCTTTTTTGTGGTTGTTTCTTACTGGTTCATTGTCATTATAGTGATTCTAATACTTATTGTTATTTTTTCTTGTTTCTGTTTTATTTTTATTTCTAAAGGTTTAGCTTTGAAGTTTGAAGAACTGTATCTAATATGAGAAATTAGTTGCTGTTAGTGAAATATTTATGCTCTGGTTTTTTATGATTAAACTTGCCCACCCCACTGCATTTTAGGGCTCAATGATTTTATATGTTAATTCCTTTCTCATTTCACTAGCTGCTGCCTTTTGCTGTTAATTAATTAGAGTTTTTATGTTTCAGGAGACATGATTTTCTACTGTTCTTTATATAAGCTTTAATTGTGGTGCGGGTTTCTATTGTCTGCTTCGTTTTTCTTTTCTCCCGGCATCATATACTTATATCATTGCAGATAAGTGAAAGGGTGTGCGTGTGGTGTTTCAGGATAAGGTTAATGTGTTTAGGTGTTGTTAAATCTGCTATTGTGAAATGATTATTGCAAAACTATTTCTTTGATTCAGTAGATGAAGTTTTGGTACTTGGATAACACATGAAAACTTATTTTTAATGCTGCAAACCTCGAGTTACCCCTATGGCCCTAAGAAAATTGTGAGCAACAAATTGAATGAAATGTAGTGAATGTGTGTACTATTAAGGCACTGAAGATTGAGACAGAGCAAAAAGAAAGTTCGAAGCTGAGCTGATTTGTACTGTTAGTGTTTAAATTATATTGGAAAAGGTTGAGTGCAAATTTGAGGAAGACAAAACTCAAGAACACAGGTACCCTGTCTTATTCAAGCTCTTTTAATGGTCATAAGGATGAAATTTCGGGCAATTTGAGGCTTAAAGCTGATTTTTTATTTTTTTCCCCATTTCCTTAAATAATGTAAAACATTGCACTATAGAGTATAGACGAGAACTCTTGCAATGGCAAGGAGTGATGTAAACTCGTCTGGTTAAAAGTAGAAGAAGATAATGATACAAATTAGACAAAACTTAAGTAAACATATTCCATTAAAAATTGATGTACTATTTCTCGTATAAAAACAATATTGTCTCCCTGCCCGCTTGGAGCTGTAGTTTAGACGCATGCTCATACTTTGTTACCTTGCATTGAAAGACCATTTGCCTTCTTGAGTTGATCGGTAGATGATAGATTTACAAACTTTATGTCTGGTTCTGTGGATTGAGGTTGAACGCTGACGTCTTTCTTACTACTGCATACATGTATTCTGTTGAGATGCATTAAACGCAATGTTTGAACCCTTGATATTTATCAACCTTCGATGGAAATGTCTTGGTTGATATTTTGTTTTTATTGTGAGATTCTATTACTTTCTTGGTTTATATTGATTGTGTAGTTTTCGATTGTGTGCTTTGATAGCTTTCCAGATTTTCTAAGTGCTGTAATCAGTCCTGGGTAAATGAATGATTTTGTATGTATGTATGCAAATGTTTAATAAATGTTGTACTTTGGATTCAGATGCTGAGTTCAGGAACACGGGATTAGAAAGGTCGGAGAGCCTGGCTAAAGATTTGGAATGGTTTAGGCAGCAAGGCTATGCCATCCCGGAACCTTCAACTCCCGGTGTCAGCTATGCTCGTTATCTTGAAGAGCTGGCTGAAAAGGATCCTCAGGCATTCATTTGCCACTTTTATAACACATACTTTGCACATACGGCTGGCGGTCGCATGATTGGGAGAAAGGTGAGCTGTTATCACGATTGTAACGAATTGATTTACGCATTTTAGACACGTTGCTTTATTATACTAAACCTAAACTTTATCTAAGAGTCCTCTAATGGATAATACCGATGTTGAGACCCTTTGCAACTTCTATTGCTCGATTCAGGTGTCAGAAATGATACTCAACAACAAAGAGCTGGAGTTCTATAAATGGGATGGCGACGTTAAACAACTGCTGCAGAATGTTAAGGACAAGCTGAATAAAGTTACTGAAGTAATATCCTAAATTCTCTTCTCGACTTGCCAAATTGACGTTACTTATTGTTCTGCGATGCCCTAACCATTCTTTCTGTCTTCGAATTGATCCTTCCTTCCATATCTGGTTACCTAACGCATTTTTTGAATGTTTTTTATTTGGCAGAGCTGGACTAGAGAGGAGAAGAACCATTGCTTGGAAGAGACTGAGAAGTCATTCAAGTATTCCGGGGATATTCTCCGCTTGATACTGTCATGATGCATGATATTATCGCGTGGCCATTAAGCTTTGGGCTATTGTGCATAAACTTTGTTTTAGTCTTACATACATTATCAATGCGAAACCTCCGATCAAACCCGCGATATGAATCATCCCGGGTGAAATTCTCTCATTTGTAATACATTTGTAATATGTAAGATCAGAAACATGCATGAAACATATATGGCACAGGTTTGTGTGGTCCTGGTTTTGTTGTTGTTCATTCTGGTATTACTTGGAGGTCCTGCTGCCAGTCAATTGCGTGGTTATGTATGTACTCTGATTTTTTATTTTTTTTTAGTGACGGGAAACCCCACATTTACTATCATATGTAGTGGCAAAATCTTGCCTTGTGATCTTTACCGGTATGGATAGTTTAACTGGTTGCAGAGGTGAAATTTGTCACAAGAAACCAAGGATTGGTAGTGTGGGAGCAATATCTCAAAATGAAGGAAGTTCCTTGTGCGTAGTGATCAAAAGTCTATCTTCTATTAGTCACTTGAGTCACCATGATTTACTCTTTCATGTCAAAGTGTGAGGGCGCTTGGGGTGGACGATTTTATCTTTTTGACAATTTTTGTCACAAACTTATATTGTTCATAGTTGACAAATTCAAATAAAAAAAGTTGGTCAATGGATCATTCTTACTAGGGTTGAATTTAAAATTTTGTGGTTACCAAGTTAGTGCCATACTGTACTCCCCTTATGTTCAGACTAGGGCTGTTAACGAACCGAACATAAACGAACGGAGGCTGTTCGTGTTCGTTTGTTAAGGATTTTGGGGTGTTTGTGTTCGTGTTCGTTTGTTAAGGTTTTTGAAAATCCTGTTCGTGTTCGTTTGTTAAGCGTTCGTTAGTGTTCGATCGTTAACGTTCGCGAACACGTCCACGAACGTGTTCGTTAACATTAACGAACAAGTTCACGAACGTGTTCGCAAACGTTAACAAGCACGTTCACAAACATGCTCATTTACGTTAATGAACACGTTCGTGAACACTTAATAACCAAACACATGCACATGTTTATGAACACAATTTGTTCGTGAACAATAAATAATATACGTTCATATATGTTTGTAAACATGTTTGCGAACATTATTAAACGAACACTAAATGAGCTTGTTTGCGAACATTATTAAACGAACACTAAACGAGCTTGTTCGCGAACAATACTAGACGAACACGAACGAGCTTGTTCGCGAACACTTAGGAAACGAGCTTACCACTGTTCACACTCTGTTCGTTTATTAACCGAGCTCTAAATTTTGTTTGTTAATGTTCGTTTACCTTAATAAACGAACATAAACGAACGCTTACCGAGCTCGAACACGAGTAGTTTGTCGAAAGCTCTGTTCGCTAACAGCCCTAGTTCAGACTATTACATGCTTCTTATTTTTGCCTGGTAAATTTCCTTTGCTCTCGATCAACTCCAATTTGGAATGATTAAGTACCAAAAAAAGTACCAAAAACAGGTGGAACAATAAAGACAGTATTATGAACTAATTCATATGTTATTATAGGTTTACAGGAGTTGTATTGAAGAAGTTCTTAGATATAAATTTATGTGTATACAAATAGTTGCAGATGGTACGATTATAATTTTTTAATCACAATATTTTTTTCTTAAGGATAGACCGGGTAGTAACGTAAATGTAACAACAATCACAATATACTACAGTACTACACATACTATTTTCTTAACCAACTCAATAATATGGCTATTTTTTTTAAATGATCATACATATTTATCTCAATTAGTACGGATCCATTATTTCATCAACAATTCAACATGTGAAATATTGTTATTTAATGTCACGTAAATGTTCACACCTTTTAGTCTTTTACCTCCTCCAAGAAGAAAAAGAATAGAGTTGAAATGACACATAAAAAATGCATGCTTATCAATATACTAATGAAGTTGGTAATAAATGTTGAGCATATAATACATAAATATTAAGTGTGGAATCCAACCATCAGTTTAGCATTTTAGTTGAGATGGAGCACATGATTCAATTTGGTATCAAAGTCAACATGTGTCATCCGTATTTGAAGTACATGTTTTGAGTGAACCTATTATTTTGACGAAGAAAATTCGCAGTTACTGTTAAAGAATGCCTACTGGATAAACCTTGCCTTGTGATCATAACTGATAAAGGAGTAAAGAGAGGTAAACCAACTTAGTTTGTCATAGTTGACCAGCTCAAAGTCTCAAATCAAAAAGAGCAACAAAAATACCATTAGGATGCTTACACTGAGAGTCGAACTTATATCCTTGCCACCTAATAATATTTTCAGTAATGTATATTATATTGTCCGACACAAGAAAAATATATGGGCAAAAATTAGGTATACGATTCAATTGCCAACTTACATTGGGCTTGACAACTTATAATTGAAAAATATTATATTTATAGTTGTAGGTTTCAAACATTCAACTATAAATATTAAGAGAGCAATTAGAAATTCAGTGAACATCTAATAGGCTCAGGCCGGATTTGAAGCAGGCATGAAAATGGGTGGAAAGCTTTCCATACTTCTCCTTCTTGTCATCTTCTTCTTCTTCACCACATCTACAGCTTCAAGAGATATTTCAGAACTGCCCCACTTTAACAGGTCTTTCACTGTCAAAGCCAACCCACAGGTAATTAAACTGATAAAATCAATTATTAGTTAATTAATCCCATAAATTATAAAGAAAAAGGAAACCCCGGCCATTTTCATGATCCTTTTTTTGGTTTTATTCAGATTGGTGCAGCCAAGTGTTCATACACAGTGGACATAAGAACAAGCTGTTCCTCAGTTAAATACACCAGAGATCAAATCAGCCTTTCATTTGGTGATGCCTATGGCAATGAGGTAAACCCATCCTATTTTACTTTTTTTTTTTTGGTTGTTGTCTTTTTTTGAATTGCGAGGACCTGCCACCACTACTCGAGCTGAGAGTGTACATGGGTAAATCCTGTCTGGCATTTTTGATAAACCTCACCTTTTAGTCCTAGCTGACATTTTTGGTAAACCCGGACCTCTTTCTGGCCTAATTAGCATATTTTGTGAGCCTCTCTTCTGGCCCTAACCAATAATTATTGTGGCTTTTTCTGGCTCTAGCTAGCACTTTTGGTAAATCCCGCCTTATGATCTTAGTTGGCATTTTCCAGTGCGGTGTTGAAAACATAGAATGTGTAAATGCAGGTATATGCAGCAAGAATTGACGACCCAGATTCGGACACATTCGAGAGATGCTCCAAGGATACATTCAAGATTACAGGGCCGTGCATGGATGATGTGTGTTATCTGTATCTATACAGGGTTGGATCGGACGGCTGGAAACCGCAGAGCGTGACTGTGTACATCTCTGCTCGCAATTATGTTACGTTTACATACAACAGATTTGTGCCCAAAGGAGTGTGGTATGGCTTCAATCACTGCGATAATGCTGCCTCCATCTCAACTGTTGTGTAGAGAAGACAGAACTGAGTCGGAGCGGTCGAGATGAGATTGATTGCTTATTATGTAATGAGTGGGTTTTTAAGAATTTGGAATAAGTTTTCGTGTGGACTATATTGTTAATTTCAAAATAAGGATTTATTACAATTACATACTTATGTTATCTTTTCTCTCGTGTTACTTCCATTCGAAACCAAAATGACCATGCTTGGTAATATAGTTAGCTAGCTTATCAACAAATTTTGATTTGTTTGATCACTATTATCTATTTGGCTTGGTTAAACAGTCATTATGAATGTTTGGTTAATCAGTTTTTTATAATAGTGCATTTCTCTAAAACGTTAAAATTAAAAAAAAAATGCTACTTAAAATAGCTTTTTTGATAAGCTTTTTGAGAAAATAAATTATATCATTAAAGGTCATTTTGTATGTAATCAGCTATCAGGCAACAACTAATTTACCAAACATCTTTCTACTAGCTAATACTATCAGCTAGTCAAACTCGCTAACTCAATCCGCTAACACGTATATATTTGTCAAACACCCACAATTATCTTACGGAGTATTATGTAGTGTGATAACACTTATGTTACCATTCCAAATGGGTTGGTTACAGGATCGAACTCCTGTAGTGGGTACATTGATTCTTTGGATCGAAAAAGATTGAAAATGTATAGAACAGATATTACCCACAAAGTTACAAGTTTAACTCCTAATAAGACAGAGACTTTGTGGTCAAGCGGCATAGTTGTGACCCTCCCAAGTAAGAGGTCACAGGGGGAGGGTCACAGGTTTGATCCCTAGTGAGGACGTTGGCTCTTGTGCTTCAGTAAGTTGAGAAAGTATGAGTCCCTAGTGGGGGCGTTGGCTCTCGTGTTTCAGTAGGTTGAGAAAGTACATACCCAGAGAAACTTTCTAAGGCCATAATGTCTGCAGTAAGAAGGGACTTGATTCTTTCAACAAGTTTCTAAAATCTAAAGTCCATTATAGATATGATAAAAAAAAAAGTTTAAATTTAATTCATTTCACTTTTTTTTTTTTACAATGCAATCATTAAACTTAAAAAGTGTTATGTAATTAGGATTTTTTTTTTCAATTTTTTACTATAAAATCCAATTATATTGTTTACATATATGTACTAATTAAGAGTCTCTTTCTCATTTTTTAAAAAAGAGTCTCTTTCTCTTGCCATATTAGTTGAAAGTAAAGATTGAAATGTTTTCAACTCAAATTGTATTAAAACTTAAAAGAAATTAGAAAAATATCTCAATTGCAATATTTTGTTTTTAGAGTTAATGAACGATTTGGTTCATTGACTATAACGAAATTACCGATTTGGTCATTGACTATCATTCTTACCAAATTAATTAATTAAGTCCTCAACTTTGAAAATCATACCTAGATTCGTCCCCCTGTCAATTTGAGTCATAGGATGATAACGGAGGACGAAATTGAATAAGATTTTTAAAGTTGAAGACTTAATTTTGTAATGATGACAGTCGAGGACCAAATCGGTAATTTCGTTATAGTCAATAAACTAAATCGGTCATTAACTCTTGTTTTTGTTATAGTTCAATTACATACACTTTAAGTTTAGTGACCTGGTTATACAAAAACGATAAATTCGTTAGCCTATTTGATTTTTTTTCTAAATAAAAAAATTGTTAGTCCATCAATGCTAGGTGTTGGTTTTACGTACGATTGTTGATAAATATTTCTAATTAAACAATGTTAATCTTCACTATATATTTCCTTTATATATATATAAATTAAATATATCAGCTTACGCTATTACCTTCAAAATAAACTTATGAAAGTGAAAAAAATGTTTAGATACGAAATCAAGAAAAAAAAAGGGGGTGAGAAACAGTCCACTAGTTCAATATCTATATTGTATACGTTGTTATAAGAAAAACGAAAAACAAAATATAACAAGCGTCTGTAGCTCAGTGGATAGAGCGTCTGTTTCCTAAGCAGAAAGTCGTAGGTTCGACCCCTACCTGACGCGAAGTTTTTATGGCAACCAGCATTTTCCAAGTTCATTATCTTTACAATATTTATTCATTATTCACGAACAGTATGTCCATTCCCAACACTTATTAGACCGGTTAAACTAAAACTTATGGCATTTGTACATTAGTATTCTAAAATTTTGTTTTCAAAAAAAAAAATTAAAATTCTAAACTTTCAATTTTAATAAACTAATGCATTTTTACAAACATAATAAGTTTCAATCCAGGTTATACCCTGGTTTATGTCCGTTTTGTCTGTTAATTTTTGTTATACCTTATGCTATAAAAGTTGTACTACATAATTTTTTGGACAAAAATATCTCTACCGTTATAATTATGTTATCTTTTCACATTATAATTAGCATGCACATGCATACACAATACTTTTTCTTACATTCCTCAATAGTAAGTTTGAATTCATTTAGATTTTAATTAAATATTACAATAGTTATGTTTAGTAATTTATCAATCTGTGAAAATTTTTGAATAGAGATAGTTGAAATTAAGTACTATAAATATTCATATATGAATATAAAAGGGATATATCTCTAATTATAAGAAGACTACATTTAAACAAATTTTATTCATTTTCAAAGATAAAAAAATTGTAATACAATGTTGAGTACCCTTAAAATTACAGTGGAATATATTCATCACAATGAATGAAACTTCGACAACTCAAAATAAAAAAAATGCATTATATCTATTTCAAAATAATTTACTAATTGAGTTTAAATATTGGGCACAAGCCTTCGCGTAAAGCGTGCAAAAAAAATTAGTACATTAATAAATATAAAGTTGTACATCATTCAATCAATCTAAGCATTCATGTTAATAAATACAAATTTGAAGTACATATTTTGAGTTAATTAATCTAATATTTTCCGTAATGTATATTGTCCGACACAAGAAAAATGGGTGAAACTTAGGTATACGATTCAATTGCCAGCTTACATTAGGCTTGACAACTGATAATTGAAAAATATATATAGTTGTAGGTTTCAACTATAAATATTAAGAGACAGCAATTAGAAATTCAGTGAACATCTAATAGGCTCAGGCCGGATTTGAAGCAGGCATGAAAATGGGTGGAAAGCTTTCCATACTTCTCCTTCTTGTCATCTTCTTCTTCTTCACCACATCTACAGCTTCAAGAGATATTTCAGAATTGCCCCACTTTAACAGGTCTTTCACTGTCAAAGCCAACCAGCGGGTAAAAACTGATAAAATCCAGGCAAAATCTCTGACCATTTCACGAATCCTTGTCCGTGAGACAGGTCAAATTTTTCATAAGTATTATAGTTTTCCTTATAATTAACTCTTCAACTTCTAATATTACATCTTTATTTTAAAAATTACATTTTTTTTATATCAAAGTAGTATCGAAATTTTTGTAATAAATATTATACTTTCTCTAATCAGTAAAAATTAATCAATTTATTTTTTTATTATTATTATTAAATTTTTCTCATAAATAATTGTTCAACCTTAAGCATTATATTTTGATCTAAAAGTATTACATTTTGCCATCAAAGTTATTACACTTTTCAATAATTAACAAACAATTTATTCATGATTAGTACTCTATTACATTCTCCTGCATAAGTATTACATTTCTATTTTAATCCGACTTGTGTTACGGATAAAAATATGTGAGACGGTCTCACAAGAGAGTAGCCTTATAATCAATTAGTACTCCTATAAGGGTGTGTTTGGTAGCCCGGAAAATGATTTCTGAAAATCATTTTCCGGGCTTTTGGTGTTTGGCAGTGTCTGGAAAATGCAGTCAACTGAAAACAATTTCCGTTGACCAAGGAAAATGAGGCCATTTTTCCGGAAAATGACTTCCGAATTTTTTTTCGGAAGTCATTTTCTGGACTTGGCTTCAACAATTTTTTTGGCCAAAATGGCCACATATGTTACTTTTTAAAAGAAATATTATTATTTAATATATTATTATTATTATTATTTTATATTTTTAAAAAATAATTTAAAATGTAAAATTATACAATTTAATTCATTTTCCAAAAAATGAACCAAACACACAAAAAGACAGTTTTCCAGAATGCAACCAAACACTGAAAATGAAACTGTTTTCCGGAAAATGACTCATTTTTCAGAAAACATTTTCCAGAAGTCATTTTCCTGCTTTCCAAACACACCCTAAATTGAAAAAGGAAACCCCATTTTCAGTCATGATCCTTTTTCTTGTTTATTCAGATTGCTTTAAACAAGTGTTCATACACAGTGGACATCAGAACAAGCTGTTCTTCAGTAAAATACACCAGAGATCAAATCAGCCTTTCATTTGGTGATGCCTATGGCAATGAGGTAAAGCAGCCACCCTATTCTACATGTTTTTTTTGAATGACGAGAGAAATTAAATCTCCAACTATATATTATACAGAGTGTGACATAAAAATCCCGTCTTGTGACAGTGACTGGTGTTTTTAGTTGTGGTCTTGATCGAAAACCTAGGATGTGTAAATGCAGGTGTATTTAGCAAGGCTTGATGACCCAGATTCGGATACATTCGAGAGATGCTCGAGGGATACATTCAAGATTAAGGGGCCGTGCATGGATGACGTGTGTTATCTGTATCTGTACAGGGTGGGATCGGACGGCTGGAAACCGCAGACGGTGACTGTGTACATGTCTGCTTACAGGTATGTTACGTTTATATACAACAGATTTATACCCAGAGGAGTGTGGCATGGCTTCAATCACTGCGATTATGCATCCATCTCAACCGTTGCGTAGAGAAGACAGAGCTGAGATTGATTACTTATATGTATATGTACTCGAATGGATGGGTTTTTATTGGAATAGGCCTATGTTGTTAATTTCAAAGTCAAGATTTATTACAATTACATATTTATATCATCTGGTAATCTTTTTATATTTGCTTTGTTAAGTAGATAAAGTTATTACTTAATTATAATGTCGATATTCGATGCAAATAAAGCTTTGTTTTTATAAACATATAGAAGGACTATTATGAATCTGATCTATTGATATACATTAATGTTTAGATTGATGGGCATATAAAATTAATATTATATGTAAACATACTATTACATGATGAATGGAAATACATGCATATTACGCACATTTACTTTAGTGTATATGTAAATTAAGGCTTAGGTTTATGAACATATAGAATAAATATTATTTACATAATACATAGCAATGTTATTAAATATGATGCACTTTAATTAGCACTTAGGGTCTGTTTGAAAACTCATAAAATGACTGGTTTTAGATTTCCCTGTGTTTGGTGATTCAAAGAAAATAACAGTTAAAGGAAAATATTCATTCTGACCAATAGAAAAAATGTCCAATTTGATGAAAAATGTTTTCCTAATTTTTTAGTCCTACGAAATTTTTTCAATTATTTATTTTTTTCGTCTTTCTCTTCTCTCATCTCTCTTCAAGCTAATTTTTAGATTATCATTATTGACGGTAATAATGTTACCGGTATGTATTTGAGTATTATTGAGTATTTGAATAGCGTTGAGTACAGTGTTTTGGTATTTTAGTACAATATTGAGTGCGGTGCTCAGTGTACAAGATGAGTTGAGTGTAGTCTTGTCCAGTAAGAAGTGTCGTCTCTCTACAAGTGTTTTGTGAGCCTTTTATCTTGTTCAGCTTAGTAATGGAGCATTAATGTTGAGGAGCTGAACGATGGTCATCACTGCTGAGGAGTAAACGTTGGACATCAATGCTGAGGAGCTGAACGTTGGTCATCAATGCTGAGTGAACGTTGGTCATCAACGTTGAGGAGCTGAACGTTGGTCATCAATGCTGAGAAGTTGGACCGTTGAGCATTGATGCTGAGGAGTGAGGTATCTTTGAACGACAACTATCCTGCCAGTGGTTCCGGGTTGTGCTAGTGGTTCCGGGTCGGGTACCCTGATTACTCTGTCACCAGTCCCCCCACTCCCTTGCCAACGAGAGTGGTTGAGGTGGTTTGGGAGTAATGACCAGCGTAAAATTGTTTTTGTTTGTATATATATATATATATATATATATATATATATATATATATATATATATANTGTAAATGCAGGTGTATTTAGCAAGGCTTGATGACCCAGATTCGGATACATTCGAGAGATGCTCGAGGGATACATTCAAGATTAAGGGGCCGTGCATGGATGACGTGTGTTATCTGTATCTGTACAGGGTGGGATCGGACGGCTGGAAACCGCAGACGGTGACTGTGTACATGTCTGCTTACAGGTATGTTACGTTTATATACAACAGATTTATACCCAGAGGAGTGTGGCATGGCTTCAATCACTGCGATTATGCATCCATCTCAACCGTTGCGTAGAGAAGACAGAGCTGAGATTGATTACTTATATGTATATGTACTCGAATGGATGGGTTTTTATTGGAATAGGCCTATGTTGTTAATTTCAAAGTCAAGATTTATTACAATTACATATTTATATCATCTGGTAATCTTTTTATATTTGCTTTGTTAAGTAGATAAAGTTATTACTTAATTATAATGTCGATATTCGATGCAAATAAAGCTTTGTTTTTATAAACATATAGAAGGACTATTATGAATCTGATCTATTGATATACATTAATGTTTAGATTGATGGGCATATAAAATTAATATTATATGTAAACATACTATTACATGATGAATGGAAATACATGCATATTACGCACATTTACTTTAGTGTATATGTAAATTAAGGCTTAGGTTTATGAACATATAGAATAAATATTATTTACATAATACATAGCAATGTTATTAAATATGATGCACTTTAATTAGCACTTAGGGTCTGTTTGAAAACTCATAAAATGACTGGTTTTAGATTTCCCTGTGTTTGGTGATTCAAAGAAAATAACAGTTAAAGGAAAATATTCATTCTGACCAATAGAAAAAATGTCCAATTTGATGAAAAATGTTTTCCTAATTTTTTAGTCCTACGAAATTTTTTCAATTATTTATTTTTTTCGTCTTTCTCTTCTCTCATCTCTCTTCAAGCTAATTTTTAGATTATCATTATTGACGGTAATAATGTTACCGGTATGTATTTGAGTATTATTGAGTATTTGAATAGCGTTGAGTACAGTGTTTTGGTATTTTAGTACAATATTGAGTGCGGTGCTCAGTGTACAAGATGAGTTGAGTGTAGTCTTGTCCAGTAAGAAGTGTCGTCTCTCTACAAGTGTTTTGTGAGCCTTTTATCTTGTTCAGCTTAGTAATGGAGCATTAATGTTGAGGAGCTGAACGATGGTCATCACTGCTGAGGAGTAAACGTTGGACATCAATGCTGAGGAGCTGAACGTTGGTCATCAATGCTGAGTGAACGTTGGTCATCAACGTTGAGGAGCTGAACGTTGGTCATCAATGCTGAGAAGTTGGACCGTTGAGCATTGATGCTGAGGAGTGAGGTATCTTTGAACGACAACTATCCTGCCAGTGGTTCCGGGTTGTGCTAGTGGTTCCGGGTCGGGTACCCTGATTACTCTGTCACCAGTCCCCCCACTCCCTTGCCAACGAGAGTGGTTGAGGTGGTTTGGGAGTAATGACCAGCGTAAAATTGTTTTTGTTTGTATATATATATATATATATATATATATATATATATATATATATAT